>NC_025704.1:10216983-10223401 GCF_000633955.1 Camelina sativa
CCCTACCATTATTGGCTTTGAATTTGTATTTCTCTTATAGATTTTCTGGTTCATTTCGCTAGCCTTAAGAGTTTTTCAGTTTGTTTTGTTTATGTAGACTAACAAAATGTATATTCTACACAATGTAGAGTGTGAAAAAAAAATTGTGCAATCACAGTTATGTCTAACATTAAGGGTATAGGACTTTTATCTCTTTTTTTTTTTTTTTTGTCAACAGAAAAGAAATCAGCTCAAATGAGCCAATTTGGGGGAAAATTGTTTACAAACAAAACATGAAGCGGAGATAGGCGCGCTTGACGTGCCAAAGAGTCCGCTCTAACATTAGCATTTCGAGAAATATAAGATAAAGAGAAAGAAGAAAACTCCTCTCGATCCAGCTTGATTCCCTCCAAGTAGGTTGCAAAGGCCGGCCAGTCATGTGGGGAAGACACCATCTTCACCAAATCCGAACTGTCTGTGAAGAAAGCCACGTCCCGGAAGTCATGGCCAATCATACACCGCATCGCCCAGATGAAAGCTTCAATCTCCGCATGTAACGGAGATAGACTACGCCGGTAGTTAGTAGCGCCGAGGATAGGTGACACACCCTGAGAAGAAGTACAAACCCATCCTGCGCCTGCAAATGCGTCTGTCTCTTTCCAAGAGCCATCTACAAAACATCGGTAACCCGTATAATCCAAAGGAAGGGGAGGAGGACATCCGCGCAACCGAGTAGGCGGGCCTATCGGCTGGGGGGGGAAGTTCCGTGACCTCATCGTCCACCTGTGCCTGTAGCCAGGAGGACGCTTCACCTTGCGCGACACGCACAATATCCTCAGGCTGTTCCATTTGATTCTCAAAAACCCGAGCATTCCGGGCTTTCCAGATATACCACATGAGCCAAGGAAAGATTTGGATCTGTGAACCCGGATTCGTAGAGCCCAAAAAATGATCTACATTAGCATAGACTGATTCTGACGGAAAATGGAGAGATCCGACAGGTACATGAGCCAGAGCCCAGACCTGACGAGCTGGTGGACACCGAAAAATAGCATGATTAATGGTTTCCACCTCCGCCCCACACCGAGTACAGCCTACCTCACAATTAATGCCACGCCTACACAAATTTGCATTAACCGGAACGCAGCCGGACAATACCTGCCACATAAAATGCCTTAACTTTGGAGGACAGTGGACCTGCCACACCTTAGCAATAAGTGGGGTGATCTCCGGACCACAACCCACTGCTTGGAAAGTGTTCGACATTCCCAGACGTGCCGTTTCATACCCTGATTTAACAGTATATTTACCAGATTTGGTGAAATGCCACCCGAAAGAATCTTTCAAAGGGAGGCTGGAGAAAGGGATCGCCTCAATCAAAGCAACATCCCCCGGATCAAAGTGCTCAACGAGCCGATCCCTATTCCAAGAATTCGACTGAGAATCCATAAATTGTGTCAAACGAATAGATGGGTCCTTAAAAGGACCGTTACTTAAAGCTGGTCTTGGGAATTGAGCTGGAACCCAAGGATCAGTCCATACAGAGATGGTGTCACCTGAGCCAACCCGTTTAATAAGCCCTTTGTTTACCAATGATCGAGCTGATACGATACTCCTCCACCCATAAGAAGGGGAGTAGGACCGTATAGGATCCAGAGGATCCGAGTTCCGATAGTATCTGCTTTTGAAAACCCTGGCAAACAGCGAGTCCGGAAACTCAATCAGCCGCCATAATTGTTTGGCCAAAAGGGCCGTGTTAAAGTCATCAACGTTCCTGAATCCCAAACCACCCATCTGCTTACTACAGCAGAGTCTTTCCCAAGCTATCCAGTGCATACCCCCGGACTGACCATTAGAACTCCACCAAAACTTTGCCACTGCACTGGTGAGCTTTGAAGTAATCGTTTTAGGCAACCGATAACAAGACATCACGAAAGTGGGAACGGCCGTCGCAACAGACTTGACCATCACCTCCTTGCCCCCTTTGGATAGCAATTTCACTGACCAACCCGTTGTCCTACTCTGGAGACGGTCTCTGACATAAGAAAAAACCTTAGTCTTGGACCCTCCCAAACTCTCTGGAATCCCTAAATACGATCCCATACCTCCCAAATTTGTGATCCCAAGGACCCCATGGAGCTCCGTCTGGACCCGTTCATCGACAGTGTGACCGAACTGGATTGAGGATTTCGCGAAATTGATCTGTTGCCCTGAGACAGCCTCATATTGTTTGAGGATGGCTAGGACCACGCCGCATTGCTCCTTATCCGCCTTATAGAAAAACAAACTATCATCCGCAAATAGCAAATGTGTTATTTGCGGGCATTTATTTGCTACCTTGATACCAGTGATCCGCTTATCAGCCTCCGCCTTACGAATATTTGCAATGAGGACCTCCGTGCATAAGATAAACAAGTAAGGGGAGAGCGGGTCCCCTTGCCTTAAACCCCGTGCCGGAACAATCCGTCCATTTGGCTGCCCATTAATAAGAACCTTGTACTCTACCGATGAAATACAAAACATCATCCATGAGATCCACCTCTCCGCAAAACCCATCTTCCGTAATAATGCCGCCACAAAATCCCACTCAACCCTATCGTATGCCTTACTCATATCTGTCTTGATTGCCATAAACTTCCCCTTACATGAATTATTAGTTCGCAGACCATGAAACATCTCTTGAGCTATCAGGATGTTATCTGAGATCAAACGTCCCGAGACAAACGCTGATTGTGTTTCCGAGATTAGACCGGGTAAAAACCACTTGAGCCGGTTACAGAGAACCTTAGACAAGATCTTGTATCCCACATTGCACAGGCTAATAGGACGCAGCTCCGCCATCCGGGTCGGTTTTGCCACCTTCGGGATGAGACAGATATGCGTTTGATTCAAACTTTTATCAAATTCACCTTCCTCAAAAAACCGATTAACCAAAGCCACCAAATCATCCTTAACAACTGTCCAAGCCTTTTGAAAAAATAAAGCTGTCATTCCATCTGGCCCGGGGGCTTTGTCCGGGTGCATCATGAATAATGCTTGTTTTACCTCCATTTCCGTAGCCGGAGCTGTCAGCCGGTCATTATCGGCCTCAGTAATGACCGTTTCAACTTCCCGTAATGATTCCTCAAAATTGGTCGGGCATATCGAGGAAAATAATTCCTCAAAATATGAGACCGCCGTGTCACAAATCGCACCATCCTCCGTCGACCAGACATTATGTTCATCAAAAAGTCCTACAATCGTATAGGACTTTTATCTCACAACTTCATTTATATTAAGATTTTTATAATAATTTTATTGAGATCTTTCAATATTTAGCTATGTATATTTTTAATATAATTTCTCTTTACATATAGTTCTTTCTCCGTTTCTAAGCAAGACTGTCTATTTATATTTATCCATGACTAGTAATTATAGTGTTTTTTTTATTGTAGGTAATTTTTTTTTTGACATGTCTAGTTACATATAAATTTTTTTTCTCTTCATTTCTAACCCAAAAGAATAAAGTTCTTAGGATTTTGAGGGAGTTATATACTTTTCCATGTAATCATATATATATGAAACTGATATAATTAAAAGTTTTATCCATAGATAGAGTTTACATAGCCTAAAAGCATTATAGAAAGGAGAAAAAAATAATTTTTCTTATATAAATGTCTTATCTTAAAACATTTAATCATACAACATTAAGCCATCTATAAGGTTTTGGTAACAGAAACACAATGGGCCCACAAATCATCTCTTTTTTTCAAATATTGGGCTTCACGTGCAATCAAACTAGGTCTATCGGCAATATATTTGATAAGTGTATCATGACATTCTTTTCCTTCTGTCACAAGCTCCTTGCAGCAAGCATCTGAGACGACTCCATTCATGAAAACTTGAGCTATTGCATCCAATGCACACTTTGGGCTAATCTTGACAACACATTGATTCCACAGTGTTTTTGGTTCGCTTACTTCTACAGCAAATGATGGGATGTGTTCACTCATCGTAACAAGGATCACCACAAGAAACACCAAAGACATGTTAAGTTTTCCCATTTTTATATGTTTTTAAACTTTTAATTTTTTTTTTTCTTTTTGGTGAAGGAAAAAAAGAACTTTTAGTTTATATTTTATTCTCCGATTGAATATACTTACTCTATTTATAGATATGAATGATAGTCTTAAAACATGAAATTTATTTTGATACAGTTATTTCTTTTATTACATTTATTAAGCTTTAATTTAGCTATTTGGTTATAAACTTATATATCAAACAATCAAAAGCGTTGATTTGTAAATATTTACTTTACCTTTAAAACATATCAAAAAGTATACTTTTAAAATAATTTTCTACAGTAAATTATATTTTAATTTATATAACCGATTATATGATCTTAAATGCTACCCAAGCTCTTGAACATACCGTTTTGCATTTAGTAGGCATAGGAGAGTTTTAGTTCTTCGAAAGAAAAAGTTTCCCCTACCATTATTGGCTTTGAATTTGTATTTCTCTTATAGATTTTCTGGTTCATTTCGCTAGCCTTAAGAGTTTTTCAGTTTGTTTTGTTTATGTAGACTAACAAAATGTATATTCTACACAATGTAGAGTGTGAAAAAAAAATTGTGCAATCACAGTTATGTCTAACATTAAGGGTATAGGACTTTTTCCTCACAACTTCATCAATATTAAGATTTTTATAATAATTTTATTGAGATCTGAAACGACCGACCCTTTTTTTTTCTTTTAAATAATAAATAGTAAATATAATATAATAAATAAATCTACAACTAGTGGTCCCATACCCACTAGCCACCTAACCACAATCACAATCATCAGCGGAAATAACAACACCAATTAAATATCCAATAATACTCCAATAATAACCAATAACCATAACATCAACAATAATCAAATACCAAACAACAAGAAACAAGGATCCAGCAACCTAGCAATGTTTCTAATGACTCAACTCTAGCAACCTAGCAATGCCAGACAACATCCAATCGAGTCCCTAGAACATCCTCCTCTTCATTGCCTTTGATTCCACGATCACACTTTGCCTTTACCTGCACACCACAAACAACAATTGAGATGCGTAAGTATTATCATAAATACTTAGTGAGGCCGTCCTCCCATCTACTGGGTTATACACACAAGCATTTGAGACCCTCATAACCAAGCAACAAGCAAACACACAACAATACATCAAACCAGGAAACGAGTCACGGATATAAGCCAGTGTCGACCGATGCTACATCGGTGCCGATCGATGCTCCTTGACCTGGTGCCGATCGATGCCACAATATGACGCCGATCGATGCCTTACAAGAAGGTGCCGACCGATGCCACAAGGTGCCGATCGATGCTCCTTCTGCAACCACGAACAGTGCGACGAAAAACATGAAATTCTGAATCTAATCACTCCAATTTCGTCCCCAAGCTCACCGAGATGATATGCAAACCTGCAGGAAACTCAAGAACAACACACCCAAGCAAGCAAACAACAATAACAACAAGCAAATCACCCAATTACAAGAAATCTCATGCTCAGATCAACCATGGTCAAGCACTCACCTTTTTGAAGGAGATTCTGACCAACAAGAACAAAACCAACACTCCCCACAGCAAGATCTCGCCCACAAAGCCTTGAAATCTCACAGAAACTCCCAGAAATTCAAGAACAAAGTTTTTCTCCTCCTTCTCTCTACTTCTTTGTCAAAAACGGCCAAAAAGAAGAGAAAACTCGAGTTCCTTCTTTTTAAAACCCGATTCTAGGGTTTTCTAAACCAACCACGCAAACCGGACGATTTAAAATCAAACCGGCCAAACCGGTCTCGAACAGTGTCGATCGATGCCACCTTCGGTGGTGTCGATCGACGCCCGATCGACGCCCTCGCCAAAATACCAAGAAAACGGTTTGCGGGTGTTACAATTCTCCCCCACCAATCTAGATTCGTCCTTGAATCTCGAACAACCATCAGTCAAGGACTCCCGTCATCCCGTGCAACCGTCTCCCCGGCCCGCACTCCTCCGACCGATCTACAGAAGGTCACCTCTAGGCGATAGACTCACGCTCCAGGCGTCATTTGCTCTCGACTTTTGGACTTTCCTTTTCTCATAGGCCTAACCTTGAGTTTTCATTGGCTCCTCATCAGACCTAAGTCTGCATCGGGCCTAAACCCGCATGCCATAATATATAAAGAAAAATCCAAACTCGTCTCTCGGGTTGTCACCCTACAGCGTGTCTCCGGACCGTCGTCCGAAGTCGATATACCAACCATACGCCAAAGTCACAAAGTCTCTGAATATGGCAGTACTAGGAGAACCAAAGTCCTCCAAGAGCCGGGAGCAAACAATTCTGAACACGTCTGAGTCCTATCCCTACCCAGGTTTCCTTCCCGTGGCTCGCGTAGAAACATCTCAATGTCCTACCAACCACATATTCCCTCAC
>NC_025704.1:10224709-10225273 GCF_000633955.1 Camelina sativa
TTTCCCCAAATCCCGCCTCACGGAAACTTTGTACCCCGAGCACCACCTCATCTTGTTACTGAGTCGCACAGCCAACCACCCCAAGCGACCGAGTAACAAGAGAGATGGGCTGGAATACTCCATTCCCGCTCCAGCCACGGATTACAGACGGAACCAGACTAGGCAAGCTCAAGTCGTGGTTGCTTCTCATACCACTTCTTAAACCTTGCCTTCATCCTTGCCTCAGGCTCCCAAGTCTGCTCCTCCACACCATCACAGTCCCAAAGGACTCTCATCAAAGGAATCTTCTTCTTCTGAAGTTCCTTGATCCTCCTCTCGAGAGCCCTCACAGGTCTCGCCTCCAATGTCATGTTAGGCTGAAGATCTTCAGGAATCTTAGCCAACAACTGATCATCCTCACGGAGACACTTCCGCAACATAGACACATGGAATACCTTATGGAAAGCACGCATAACCTCAGGTAACTCCAGTCTATATGCCACTGGTCCAACTCGCTCAATCACTCTGAACGGACCCATATACCTCGGACTCAACTTAGTCTCAGTCAATGACCTGTTCGGACCC
>NC_025704.1:10225787-10228607 GCF_000633955.1 Camelina sativa
CATCCTTCTTCATCCCGACCCAATGATAATACCTCTTGAGGTCACGGTACATCTTAGTCGCTCCTGGATGAATGGATAACTTGCTCGCATGAGCCTCTCTCAGAATCTCCTGCCTCAACTCCTCATCCTTGGGCACACAAACTCGACCGTGCACCAAAATAGTACTATTGTCTGAGACCTGATACTCTAAATCAACATCCTTTGAGGCATTCACCAGCCCCAAATCCTTCTCTTGTGCCAACCGCACCCGACTCAAAAGATCTACTCTGTCAACTGCTTCTAAACCCAACGGTTCCAGTGAAACAGCACACAAACTCAAAGCACTGATCTCTCCTACCAGAGACTCCATCTCCTGCTCCTGAGCCGAAGCTACCCTCTTCCGACTCAGAGCATCTGCAACCGTGTTAGTCTTACCAGGGTGATAGGCTATCTCCAAATCATAGTCTGCCACAAGCTCCATCCACCGCCTCTGTCTCAAATTCAACTCAGGCTGAGTGAATATATACTTCAGACTCTTATGATCTGTAAACACCTGTACCTTTGAACCATAAAGATAAGATCTCCAAATCTTCAGGGCAAAAACTACAGCACCCATCTCCAAATCATGAGTAGGATAGTTGCCTTCATGCACCCGCAACTGCCGCGAAGCATAGGCAATCACCTTCCCATGCTGCATCAGAACACACCCCAAACCAACTCTAGATGCATCTGTATAAACCACATAGGGTTCTCCCTGCTCAGGCAAAGCCAACACTGGCGCAGTAGTCAACATCTCCTTCAGGCTTGCAAAGCCTTCCTCACACTCTTCTGACCAGACAAAAGGAACATCCTTCCCTGTCAACTTAGTCATAGGATGTGCTCTGCTTGCAAACCCCTGCACAAATCTCCTGTAGTACCCTGCCAATCCAAGGAAACTCCTGATCTCTGTGGCATTCTGCGGTCTAGGCCAATCTCTGATAGCCTGAATCTTCTCTGGATCTACAGAAACCCCCTCTGCAGAAACAATGTGACCCAGAAAGCCCATCTCACGCTGCCAAAAACTACACTTGCTCAACTTGGCAAACAACTTCTGCTCCCGCAGCTTCTCCATAACTGCCCTCAAATGCACTGCATGCTCCTCAGGACTCTTAGAATAGACCAGGATATCGTCGATGAAAATGATGACAGATACATCCAGAAACTCCTGAAACACACTGTTCATCAATCTCATAAACGCTGCTGGCGCGTTAGTCAATCCGAAGGGCATCACCACAAACTCATAGTGCCCATATCTCGTCCTGAAAGCAGTCTTCCTCACATCTGCCTCATCTATCGGTATCTGATGATAACCCGACGCCAGATCTACCTTGGAGAACCAAGTAGCACCCCTCAACTGATCCAACAACTCATCGATCCTAGGAAGAGGATACTTGTTCTTCACAGTGACCCGGTTCAAACCCCGATAATCAATACACAACCTGAAACTCCCATCCTTCTTCTTCACAAACAACACCGGCGCTCCCCACGGTGATACACTAGGACGGATGAATCCCTTACTCAACAAATCTTCTAGCTGCTTCTTCAGCTCTGCCATCTCTGCTGGAGCCATTCTGTAAGGAGCCTTGGATAACGGTGTCGTCCCCGGTTCCAGTTCAATGGTAAAAGGATCCGACCGAGATGGTGGTAATCCCTGCAAAGACTGAAACACATCCTCAAACTCTTCCACTACTGGAATACCGCTAACCGTAGACTTCCCCACTGACTCTGGCATATAAATAGTAACCAAATAAGCCTCACGGCCCTTCTCGATCATCTTCCCAGCCTGAATGGCTGAGATCACGAGACTCCCCGAAGTCGGTCTAATACCCTGAAAAACCAACTTCCCTCCCTGACGCTCGAACTCCACTCTACCCCGATAGCAATCCAAATGCACCATATGCCGATGCAACCAATCCATCCCGAGAATAACATCATACAACTCCACTGGACTGATAAGCAAATCCGCTGGCCACGACTCTCCTGCGATCTGAATATCAACCCCTCTAGCTCGTCCAATAACTCTCAGGAACTTGCCTCCAGCAACTCTAACAACTCCTGTACGCTCCCCAGGATCCCCTCTGATTCCCACACACTCTGCACACTCCGGGGTAATGAAGCTATGAGAAGCTCCAGAATCAAACATAACGTGGGACTTAAACCCGCCCACCAACAAGGTCCCTACACAAACCTCATGTGTTGAGAACCTAACACTTTATCACAGGAACCCATAAAATCTGAACCTACTATAAATTCACAAAGATTAAGTACCAGAAGTTATACCTGTGATCGCCCCGGCACTGGTTCCACCAGTCTCTGCTGTCGTGTAAGCATGTGGTGTCTGCTCAATCCGTGCCACCTGCTGACCTCCAGGCTGCACCTGTTGCAACGCTGCCACTGCTACCGGCTGCAACTTGGGACAGAAAGGCCTGATGTGCCCTGCCTCCCTACAATGATAACATACCCGAGGCCCTGCCGTCGGAGCACTCCTCTTGGGACAACTAGCAACCTTGTGATCCTTGCTCCCACAACCGAAGCAACCCGCACCACTCGGCTTCTGCGTAGTTTCCCACTTTCTCTTGGTTCCCTGAGCATGCCTACCGCCCCTGCTGGAACCACCCTGCTGCTGAGCCTTACCAGGCTGAACTGCTGGAGTAACCGTCACTGACTGTGCCCGGATATCCTCCTCAATCTCTGCCACTGTCTCAACCAGCTCTGCACGCGTAGCATAAGACCTCCCTCTACAATGAACTCTCAAATCATCACGTAGAGCCCTCATAAACCTCCTGACCTGAGCCTCCTCAG
>NC_025704.1:10229870-10231198 GCF_000633955.1 Camelina sativa
CAACTCTAGCAACCTAGCAATGCCAGACAACATCCAATCGAGTCCCTAGAACATCCTCCTCTTCATTGCCTTTGATTCCACGATCACACTTTGCCTTTACCTGCACACCACAAACAACAATTGAGATGCGTAAGTATTATCATAAATACTTAGTGAGGCCGTCCTCCCATCTACTGGGTTATACACACAAGCATTTGAGACCCTCATAACCAAGCAACAAGCAAACACACAACAATACATCAAACCAGGAAACAAGTCACGGATATAAGCCAGTGTCGACCGATGCTACATCGGTGCCGATCGATGCTCCTTGACCTGGTGCCGATCGATGCCACAATATGACGCCGATCGATGCCTTACAAGAAGGTGCCGACCGATGCCACAAGGTGCCGATCGATGCTCCTTCTGCAACCACGAACAGTGCGACGAAAAACATGAAATTCCGAATCTAATCACTCCAATTTCGTCCACAAGCTCGCCCAGATGATATGCAAACCTGTAGGAAACTCAAGAACAACACACCCAAGCAAGCAAACAACAATAACAACAAGCAAATCACCCAATTACAAGAAATCTCATGCTCAGATCAACCATGGTCAAGCACTCACCTTTTTGAAGGAGATTCTGACCAACAAGAACAAAACCAACACTCCCCACAGCAAGATCTCGCCCACAAAGCCTTGAAATCTCACAGAAACTCCCAGAAATTCAAGAACAAAGTTTTTCTCCTCCTTCTCTCTGCTTCTTTGTCAAAAACGGCCAAAAAGAAGAGAAAACTCGAGTTCCTTCTTTTTAAAACCCGATTTTAGGGTTTTCTAAACCAACCACGCAAACCGGACGATTTAAAATCAAACCGGCCAAACCAGCCTCGAACAGTGTCGATCGATGCCACCTTCGGTGGTGTCGATCGACGCCCTCGCCAAAATACCAAGAAAACGGTTTGCGGGTGTTACAAGATCTTTCAATATTTAGCTATGTATATTTTTAATGTAATTTCTCTTTACATATAGTTATTTTTATGTTTTTAAGCAAGACTGTCTATTTATATTTATCCATGACTAGTAATTATAGTGTTATTTTTATTGTAGGTAATTTTTTTATGACATGTCTAGTTACATATAAATTTTTTTTCTCTTCATTTCTAACCCAAAAGAATAAAGTTCTTAGGATTTTGAGGGAGTTATATATTTTTCCATGTAATCATATATATATGAAACTGATATGATTAAAAGTTATATCCATAGATAGAGTTTACATAGCCTAAAAGCATTATAGAAAGGAGAAAAAAATAATTTTTCTTATATAAATATCTTATCTTAAAACATTTA
>NC_025704.1:10233148-10233607 GCF_000633955.1 Camelina sativa
CCAGGGGAGGTGATTCGCAGGAGTACCGTCGAGTGTGTTATCATTGCGGGGAGGAAGGGCATATCAGGCCTTTCTGTCCTAAGAGGAGGCAGATCATGGAGGTTACGGCGCAGTCGAAGGGAGGACCGGATGTCCATTCCGGCGCTTAGTTTTAGCTTTTGTTTTCTTTCTTTCATTATGTATTTTCATTTGGAGTTGTAAACGATTATTGCATTTGAGGTTCTAATAAAAGTTGGAGTTCTTTGGTTTTGGGAATTGTGAAACCAGTGGAAAGGAAATAGCTCGGGAATTCTATAAATGGAAAGTTTCCATAAATAGAATGTCATTATAAAAGGGAAGTTTCTAAAAATGTGAAGCTTTATGAATAGTTAAAGCTTGCCTAATAATGGACAGAGTTGAGGTAGATCTAGTTGGGGGATACTCGATGACATCAGACTTGTTTGCTCAAGATTGTGTGGG
>NC_025704.1:10233707-10233783 GCF_000633955.1 Camelina sativa
TCGTAACAAGGATCACCACAAGAAACACCAAAGACATATTAAGTTTTGCCATTTTTATATGTTTTTAAACTTTTAA
>NC_025704.1:10235943-10237016 GCF_000633955.1 Camelina sativa
TGGCCTGGCAGTGAGCCGGTATGACTCGAAGGTTGCGACCTGAGAGCGGGGGGAGTGTGAGTGACTTGCTGGATGCCGTAGCTTAAGGTGGTTAGCCTGATAGCGAGCCGGCATGATTCGTTGGTTGCGACCACGGACGGGGAAGCACTGAGTTGTGAGCAAATAATGTCTAGGATGTGAGTATATTGACTAGAGGGAGACCTCATGGTTCAGTCGGAGGTGTGCGGGCTGTTGCGACAGTTGCACGGGAAACCTTGACTGGCGGTGTTCAGTCCGGTCGGAGGACGTGCGGGCCGTGTTGACGGTGGCACTGAGGTCCTTGATGGATGGACGGTGCTGTGGGATTCGAGGACGAATCCTTATAAGTGGGGGAGAATTGTAACATCCGCGAACCGGATTATGCGGTTTTGGTAGGAGTGTTGATCGACACCCTTGTGGCATCGATCGACACCACTATTTCTGGGTTCGTCGGGTTTGTTTTAATTCGCGATTTTGGTTTGGTTGGTTTGGTTTAGTTAACTAAACCGAGTATATAAGTGGAGAAGCGTCAAATTAAGGGTTTTAGGGTGTCTGGTCGCCGTTTGCAGAGATAGAGGGAGAGGAGAGAGCCTATTGTGGTGTGAAGGAGATTAAAGGAGAAAGAGCAGAATCGTTAGGGTTTGGGAGGAAATAGTTTCGGCGTATCAAATCGTTCTCAAAGTTTCGTGAGTCACGTTTTCTCAGACGCGAGTTGGAACCATCGGGGATTGTAATTGAGATCGTGGTCTCGTCTGGTTTCTGATCGTGCTGAAATTTTGTGGGCAGCTTCGTGACGTCTAGCGATAGCTTTTCACCGGAGCGATTTGGTAGTTAACGGTTGGTTTTCATTTTAGGGTTTCGTCTTTGAGACTGTTCTTTTCTGATGTTTCTGTCCAGTTTTGCTATAAGTCGTTTTTGGTTGTGTGGCTTGTTGTAGGGCGTTTCTGGGCTGTTTCAGACGTTAGGAGGGTCTCAACTGGTTGTATTGGTTGTTATAATCAGTTGATAAGGTGAGTGCATGACCATGGCTTATCTAAGCCTGAGAATCCTTTGTT
>NC_025704.1:10238823-10257871 GCF_000633955.1 Camelina sativa
AAATATTGGGCTTCACGTGCAATCAAACTAGGTCTATCGGCAATATATTTGATAAGTGTATCATGACATTCTTTTCCTTCTGTCACAAGCTCCTTGCAGCAAGCATCTGAGACGACTCCATTCATGAAAACTTGAGCTATTGCATCCAATGCACATTTTGGGCTAATCTTGACAACACATTGATTCCACAGTGTTTTTGGTTCGCTTACTTCTATAGCAAATGATGGGATGTGTTCACTCATCGTAACAAGGATCACCACAAGAAACACCAAAGACATGTTAAGTTTTGCCATTTTTATATGTTTTTAAACTTTTAAATTTTTTTTTTCTTTTTGGTGAAGGAAAAAAAAAACTTTTAGTTTATATTTTATTCTCCGATTGAATATACTTACTCTATTTATAGATATGAATGATAGTCTTAAAACATGAAATTTATTTAGATACAGTTATTTCTTTTATTACATTTATTAAGCTTTAATTTAGCTATTTGGTTATAAACTTATATATCAAACAATCAAAAGCGTTGATTTGTAAATATTTACTTTACCTTTAAAACATATCAAAAAGTATACTTTTAAAATAATTTTCTACAGTAAATTATATTTTAATTTATATAACCGATTATATGATCTTAAATGCTACCCAAGTTCTTGAACATACCGTTTTGCATTTAGTAGGCATAGGAGAGTTTTAGTTCTTCGAAAGAGAAAGTTTTCCCTACCATTATTGGCTTTGAATTTGTATTTCTCTTATGGATTTTCTGGTTCATTTCGCTAGCCTTAAGAGTTTTTCATTTTGTTTTGTTTATGTAGACTAACAAAATGTATATTCTACACAATGTAGAGTGTGAAAAAAAAATTGTGCAATCACAGTTATGTCTAACATTAAGGGTATAGGACTTTTATCTCACAACTTCATTTATATTAAGATTTTTATAATAATTTTATTGAGATCTTTCAATATTTAGCTATGTATATTTTTAATATAATTTTTCTTCACATATAGTTCTTTCTCCGTTTCTAAGCAAGACTGTCTATTTATATTTATCCATGACTAGTAATTATAGTGTTTTTTTTATTGTAGGTAATTTTTTTTTTGACATGTCTAGTTACATATAAATTTTTTTTCTCTTCATTTCTAACCCAAAAGAATAAAGTTCTTAGGATTTTGAGGGAGTTATATACTTTTCCATGTAATCATATATATATGAAACTGATATAATTAAAAGTTTTATCCATAGATAGAGTTTACATAGCCTAAAAGCATTATAGAAAGGAGAAAAAAATAATTTTTCTTATATAAATGTCTTATCTTAAAACATTTAATCATACAACATTAAGCCATCTATAAGGTTTTGGTAACAGAAACACAATGGGCCCACAAATCATCTCTTTTTTTCAAATATTGGGCTTCACGTGCAATCAAACTAGGTCTATCGGCAATATATTTGATAAGTGTATCATGACATTCTTTTCCTTCTGTCACAAGCTCCTTGCAGCAAGCATCTGAGACGACTCCATTCATGAAAACTTGAGCTATTGCATCCAATGCACACTTTGGGCTAATCTTGACAACACATTGATTCCACAGTGTTTTTGGTTTGCTTACTTCTACACCAAATGATGGGATGTGTTCACTCATCGTAACAAGGATCACCACAAGAAACACCAAAGACATGTTAAGTTTTCCCATTTTTATATGTTTTTAAACTTTTAAATTTTTTTTTTTCTTTTTGGTGAAGGAAAAAAAAAAACATTTAGTTTATATTTTATTCTCCGATTGAATATACTTACTCTATTTATAGATATGAATGATAGTCTTAAAACATGAAATTTATTTAGATACAGTTATTTTTTTTATTACATTTATTAAGCTTTAATTTAGCTATTTGGTTATAAACTTATATATCAAACAAGCGTTGATTTGTAAATATTTACTTTACCTTTAAAACGTATTAAAAAGTATACTTGTAAAATAATTTTCTACAGTAAATTATATTTTAATTTATATAACCAATTATATGATCTTAAATGCTACCTAAGTAATTGAACATACCGTTTTGCATTTAGTAGGCGTAGGAGAGTTTTTGTTCTTCGAAAGAGAAAGTTTTCCCTACCATTATTGCCTTTGAATTTGTGTTTCTCTTATGGATTTTCTGGTTCATTTCGCTAGCCTTAAGAGTTTTTCATTTTGTTTCGTTTATGTAGACTAACAAAATGTATATTGTACACAATTTAGAGTGTGAAAAAAAAAATTGTGCAATCACAGTTATGTCTAACCTTAAGGGTATAAGACATTTATCTCACAACTTTGTCTATATTAAGATTTTTATCATAATTTTATTGAGATCTTTCAATATTTAGCTATGTATATTTTTAATGTAATTTCTCTTCACATATAGTTATTTCTCCGTTTCTAAGCAAGACTGTCTATTTATATTTATCCATGACTATTAATTTATAGTATTTATTTTATTGTAGGTAATTTTTTTTTGACATGTCTAGTTACATATAAATTTTTTTCCTCTTCATTTCTAACCCAAAAGAATAAAGTTCTTAGGATTTTGAGGGAGTTATATACTTTTCCATGTAATCATATATATATAAAACTGATATAATTAAAAGTTTTATCCATAGATAGAGTTTACATAGCCTAAAAGCATTATAGAAAGGAGAAAAAAATAATTTTACTTATATAAATGTCTTATCTTAAAACATTTAATCATACAACATTAAGCCATCTATAAGGTTTTGGTAACAGAAACACAATGGGCCCACAAATCATCTTTTTTTTTCAAATATTGGGCTTCACGTGCAATCAAACTAGGTCTATCGGCAATATATTTGATAAGTGTATCATGACATTCTTTTCCTTCTGTCACAAGCTCCTTGCAGCAAGCATCTGAGACGACTCCATTCATGAAAACTTGAGCTATTGCATCCAATGCACACTTTGGGCTAATCTTGACAACACATTGATTCCACAGTGTTTTTGGTTCGCTTACTTCTACAGCAAATGATGGGATGTGTTCACTCATCGTAACAAGGATCACCACAAGAAACACCAAAGACATGTTAAGTTTTCCCATTTTTATATGTTTTTAAACTTTTAAATTTTTTTTTTCTTTTTGGTGAAGGAAAAAAAGAACTTTTAGTTTATATTTTATTCTCCGATTGAATATACTTACTCTATTTATAGATATGAATGATAGTCTTAAAACATGAAATTTATTTAGATACAGTTATTTCTTTTATTACATTTATTAAGCTTTAATTTAGCTATTTGGTTATAAACTTATATATCAAACAATCAAAAGCGTTGATTTGTAAATATTTACTTTACCTTTAAAACATATTAAAAAGTATACTTGTAAAATAATTTTCTACAGTAAATTATATTTTAATTTATATAACCGATTATATGATCTTAAATGCTACCCAAGTAATTGAACATACCGTTTTGCATTTAGTAGGCATAGGAGAGTTTTTGTTCTTCGAGAGAGAAAGTTTTCTCTACCATTATTGCCTTTGAATTTGTGTTTCTCTTATGGATTTTCTGGTTCATTTCGCTAGCTTTAAGAGTTTTTCATTTTGTTTTGTTTATGTAGACTAACAAAATGTATATTGTACACAATTTAGAGTGTGAAAAAAAATTGTGCAATCACAGTTATGTCTAACCTTAGGGGTATAGGACTTTTATCTCACAACTTTGTCTATATTAAGATTTTTATCATAATTTTATTGAGATCTTTCAATATTTAGCTATGTATATTTTTAATGTAATTTCTCTTCACATATAGTTATTTCTCCGTTTCTAAGCAAGACTGTCTATTTATATTTATCCATGACTAGTAATTATAGTGTTTTTTTTATTGTAGGTAATTTTTTTTTTGACATGTCTAGTTACATATAAATTTTTTTCCTCTTCATTTCTAACCCAAAAGAATAAAGTTCTTAGGATTTTGAGGGAGTTATATACTTTTCCATGTAATCATATATATATAAAACTGATATAATTAAAAGTTTTATCCATAGATAGAGTTTACATAGCCTAAAAGCATTATAGAAAGGAGAAAAAAATAATTTTACTTATATAAATGTCTTATCTTAAAACATTTAATCATACAACATTAAGCCATCTATAAGGTTTTGGTAACAGAAACACAATGGGCCCACAAATCATCTCTTTTTTTCAAATATTGGGCTTCACGTGCAATCAAACTAGGTCTATCGGCAATATATTTGATAAGTGTATCATGACATTCTTTTCCTTCTGTCACAAGCTCCTTGCAGCAAGCATCTGAGACGACTCCATTCATGAAAACTTGAGCTATTGCATCCAATGCACACTTTGGGCTAATCTTGACAACACATTGATTCCACAGTGTTTTTGGTTCGCTTACTTCTACAGCAAATGATGGGATGTGTTCACTCATCGTAACAAGGATCACCACAAGAAACACCAAAGACATGTTAAGTTTTCCCATTTTTATATGTTTTTAAACTTTTAAATTTTTTTTTTCTTTTTGGTGAAGGAAAAAAAAAACTTTTAGTTTATATTTTATTCTCCGATTGAATATACTTACTCTATTTATAGATATGAATGATAGTCTTAAAACATGAAATTTATTTAGATACAGTTATTTTTTTTATTACATTTATTAAGCTTTAATTTAGCTATTTGGTTATAAACTTATATATCAAACAAGCGTTGATTTGTAAATATTTACTTTACCTTTAAAACGTATTAAAAAGTATACTTGTAAAATAATTTTCTACAGTAAATTATATTTTAATTTATATAACCAATTATATGATCTTAAATGCTACCTAAGTAATTGAACATACCGTTTTGCATTTAGTAGGCGTAGGAGAGTTTTTGTTCTTCGAAAGAGAAAGTTTTCCCTACCATTATTGCCTTTGAATTTGTGTTTCTCTTATGGATTTTCTGGTTCATTTCGCTAGCCTTAAGAGTTTTTCATTTTGTTTCGTTTATGTAGACTAACAAAATGTATATTGTACACAATTTAGAGTGTGAAAAAAAAAATTGTGCAATCACAGTTATGTCTAACCTTAAGGGTATAAGACATTTATCTCACAACTTTGTCTATATTAAGATTTTTATCATAATTTTATTGAGATCTTTCAATATTTAGCTATGTATATTTTTAATGTAATTTCTCTTCACATATAGTTATTTCTCCGTTTCTAAGCAAGACTGTCTATTTATATTTATCCATGACTATTAATTTATAGTATTTATTTTATTGTAGGTAATTTTTTTTTGACATGTCTAGTTACATATAATTTTTTTTCCTCTTCATTTCTAACCCAAAAGAATAAAGTTCTTAGGATTTTGAGGGAGTTATATACTTTTCCATGTAATCATATATATATAAAACTGATATAATTAAAAGTTTTATCCATAGATAGAGTTTACATAGCCTAAAAGCATTATAGAAAGGAGAAAAAAATAATTTTACTTATATAAATGTCTTATCTTAAAACATTTAATCATACAACATTAAGCCATCTATAAGGTTTTGGTAACAGAAACACAATGGGCCCACAAATCATCTCTTTTTTTCAAATATTGGGCTTCACGTGCAATCAAACTAGGTCTATCGGCAATATATTTGATAAGTGTATCATGACATTCTTTTCCTTCTGTCACAAGCTCCTTGCAGCAAGCATCTGAGACGACTCCATTCATGAAAACTTGAGCTATTGCATCCAATGCACACTTTGGGCTAATCTTGACAACACATTGATTCCACAGTGTTTTTGGTTCGCTTACTTCTACAACAAATGATGGGATGTGTTCACTCATCGTAACAAGGATCACCACAAGAAACACCAAAGACATGTTAAGTTTTCCCATTTTTATATGTTTTTAAACTTTTAAATTTTTTTTTTCTTTTTGGTGAAGGAAAAAAAGAACTTTTAGTTTATATTTTATTCTCCAATTGAATATACTTACTCTATTTATAGATATGAATGATAGTCTTAAAACATGAAATTTATTTAGATACAGTTATTTCTTTTATTACATTTATTAAGCTTTAATTTAGCTATTTGGTTATAAACTTATATATCAAACAATCAAAAGCGTTGATTTGTAAATATTTACTTTACCTTTAAAATATATTAAAAAGTATACTTTTAAAATAATTTTCTACAGTAAATTATATTTTAATTTATATAACCGATTATATGATCTTAAATGCTACCCAATTTATTGAACATACCGTTTTGCATTTAGTAGGCATAGGAGATTCTTCGAAAGAGAAAGTTTTCCCTACCATTATTGGCTTTGAATTTGTGTTTCTCTTATGAATTTTTTGGTTCATTTCGCTAGCCTTAGGAGTTTTTCATTTTGTTTTGTTTATGTAGACTAACAAAATGTATATTGTACACAATTTAGAGTGTGAAAAAAAAATTGTGCAATCACAGTTATGTCTAACCTTAAGGGTATAAGACTTTTATCTCACAACTTCGTCTATATTAAGATTTTTATAATAATTTTATTGAGATCTTTCAATATTTAGCTATGTATATTTTTAATGTAATTTCTCTTCACATATAGTTATTTCTCCGTTTCTAAGCAAGACTGTCTATTTATATTTATCCATGACTAGTAATTATAGTGTTTTTTTTTATTGTAGGTAATTTTTTTTTGACATGTCTAGTTACATAAAAATTTGGTTTCTCTTCATTCCTAACCCAAAAGAATAAAGTTCTTAGGATTTTAAGGGAGTTATATACTTTTCCATGTAATCATATATATATGAAACTGATATAATTAAAAGTTTTATCCATAGATAGAGTTTACATAGCCTAAAAGCATTATAAAAAAGAGAAAAAAATTATTTTACTTATATAAATATCTTATCTTAAAACATTTAATCATACAACATTAAGCCATCTATAAGGTTTTGGTAACAGAAACACAATGGGCCCACAAATCATCTCTTTTTTCAAATATTGGGCTTCACGTGCAATCAAACTAGGTCTATCGGCAATATATTTGACAAGTGTGTCATGACATTCTTTTCCTTCTGTCACAAGCTCCTTGCAGCAAGCATCCGAGACAAATCCATTCATGAAAACTTGAGCTATTGCATCCAATGCACACTTTGGGCTAATCTTGACAACACATTGATTACACAGTGTTTTTGGTTCGCTTACTTCTACAGCAAATGATGGGATGTGTTCACTCATCGTAACAAGGATCACCACAAGAAATACCAAAGACATGTTAAGTTTTCCCATTTTTATATGTTTTAAACTTTAAAAAAATTTCTTTTTTTTGGTGAAGGAAAAAAAGAACTTTTAGTTTATATTTTATTCTCCAATTGAATATACTTACTCTATTTATAGATATGAATGATAGTCTTAAAACATGAAATTTATTTAGATACAATTATTTCTTTTATTACATTTATTAAGCTTTAATTTAGCTATTTGGTTATAAACTTATATATCAAACAATCTAAAGCGTTGATTTGTAAATATTTACTTTACCTTTAAAACATATCAAAAAGTATACTTTTAAAATAATTTTCTTCAGTAAATTATATTTTAACTTATATAACCGATTATATGATCTTAAATGCTACCCAAGTTCTTGAACATACCGTTTTGCAATTTAGTAGGCATAGGAGAGTTTTAGTTCTTCGAAAGAGAAAATTTACCCTACCATTATTGGCTTTGAATTTGTGTTTCTCTTATGGATTTTCTGGTTCATTTTGCTAACCTTAGAGTTTTTCATTTTTTTTTTGTTTATGTAGACTAACAAAATGTATATTCTACACAATATAGAGTGTGAAAAAAAAATTGTGCAATCACAGTTATGTCTAACCTTAAGGGTATAGGACTTCTATCTCACAACTTCATCTATATTAAGATTTTTATAATAATTTTATTGAGATCTTTCAATATTTAGCTATGTATATTTTTAAAAATATAATTTCTCTTCACATATAGTTATTTCTCCGTTTCTAAGCAAGACTGTCTATTTATATTTATCCATGACTAGTAATTATAGTGTTTTTTTTATTGTATGTAATTTTTTTTTGACAAGTCTAGTTACATATAAATTTTTTTCTCTTCATTTCTAACCCAAATGTGTATTTGTCACACTCACATGTATATATTAGAAATTTTAGATCCGATCTAGCAAAAAGTTTGAATAATTCGATAAATTAAATTCACTTTCGACTTGTGTCTCTAATTAAATTAACGCCAAATCTTATGATCATATTTACCCCGATATAAGGATCGAGCACTCTCATAAGAAATATATTCAAGACTTGCCATCTTATACGAGAAAAACCTTTTTGTCATATACAAGAAAACTTTATTTTGTATATATATATATACATTTCTATCTAATCTACTACACTTAACGACGAAAATGAAATGCATGAAATATCGCAGTAGCTAGTAACTAGTAGGATATTACATTAATGTAGTAAATATATATATATATATATATATATAATCTATGCATTGAAGTTATTTAGTACTATCTTTTTCGTCGTACTAGCTAGTAGCATTAAAAAAAATAAGTTCGATCATGAATAATTCATTTTCTAATTGGCTCGATGCGAGTTATTTTAAATATATTCTGCCGTGCACGTTAAAATCATGGTAAGAAGGTAGTAGTTTATGTTACTCAGAAACAATATAAAATGTTGATTTTTCATCGAAATACCAAATTCGTTGTTATCGAATATCGCTCTATTCAATACTGTATTTCCATTGTTGATACTAACGGTAAAACCAAGGACTGTATATATTCTTGCTGTCGCCTACTCACCTTTGTTTTTCTACCTAGTATTATAATTATACTATATGATTTTTGTTGGCAATTTAAGATTTGATAGTAGCCACGACCATTATTAAGCAGCTGTAGCAATTATGCGGTAACCTTCTCCTTTTATTGCTCACTAAAACTGTGTTGTCTTCTACGTTCCATGTTCTTTTTTTTACGTAGAGCACATGCAAATCATTTTAGCTAAATTAAATGACTTTGAATTTTCAATAGTCTTTTTTTTTTTTGAAGAATAATGTTTTCTATACCACTACTTAAAAGAAACGAAAAATATGTCAATAAAGTTGTTTTTAATAAGGCTTTGTGTATTCAAATCTTAAACGTTATCAAGTATCAACTTTGTCATTGGGAAGCATAAAACTTTATTTTTATTGGAATCCCGTCCACTCTGAGATCCACGTGATTGTTTATATTTAATTATGGCCAATTTGTTTTCTGTCTGCATTACTCTGGAACTAGTATTATTTTTTTCTTATTCAACTGATTTGTTTGGTTTATAAAATGCACTTGGAGTTCGCATTTAGCGAAGCTGAACTAAAGTTTCAAGATCAATCCTTCCTCGGGCGGTAAGTGTCCTTGTACAACTCTTCTGCTCTTTTCCCTTTCTGGTACTTTTTCTGGTACTTTTTTTTTTACTTATTGAAGCTTCTAAAACTTTGTAGTTCTTCTTTTTTGGTCCACCAAAAGATAGGATACAGAGTTCCCATACCTGCTCTGTTTTCTAGCTGAGTAGTACTGCTCGTTTCCTTTATTTTTCTATGAATGTACACCTATTTGTTTTGGGAAAGTACTGTTTACTTAAGAACAAATGATCTTTCTTGCAGATCTCTTTTCTAGCCTTGTAGAGTTTGGTTTATGTTTTAAGGTTAACTTTCAGATAGCTAGAGGCTCCGAAGTAGGTCAACTTAAAAATATATATAAGTGAAAACTTTGTCCAACGGTGTTAAGCATTTGTTAAAATCAATCTTAGTTCATGTATCTATTTGTGTAAGAGTTTGTGATTAATCTAATCATTACCTCATTTCTACTCTCGTCTTCTTAGGATTTGGTCCAACTTCTGGGCTCTTTTGGGAGCCATTGGAGTCAAACAGCTGCATTAGCAAATTTATTGGTTGGAAGGTGACTTAATTAAGGATGGCAGAGAAGAGAGTCAGTAACGGAGAAGAAGTTGTTATTAATGTATCAGATAAAGAAGAGTCAAAAGACTCAGCAGCATCTCCTTCTTTCAATCCATTGCCTTCACCGGAAGCAGATGCGGTGACTGAGAAATCCAAACCAGTGCCGATAAGCATTCCACCTCCTGATATCTATAAGTTTGCTGGTAGCGTTCATAAGCCGCCTAAAACTCCAAGTCCAAACACTGGAGGTCTAGTTCGGAGGAAGTCTATTTCGAGGTCAGTTTACTCCAAGTCAAAGTCAAGGTTTGGGGAACAACAGTCTTTTAGATACGATCACACTAGAGAGGAAAATGGTGGTGGATCCCTTAGGGAACAGTTTGGTGCTGCTTCATCATTCGCAAGGAATTCTTTTGACAGGGCTTCCCCTAATAACAAATCTAATAGGAGCATTGCGTCAGCTGCAGCACTTAGTAGAGTTGATGAGGATGAAACGGATGAGAATGAGGAAATCTACAAAAAGGTTAAGTTACACCGACGAAAGCGTAGCCGGATGACACCTCTTGCTCTGATTGAGTTGGTACTGTTTTTTGCCATTTTGGCCACTTTGGTTGTGAGTTTAACCGTTGATAAGGTGAACAAGCATAAGATTTGGGGTTTGGAACTTTGGAAATGGTGCGTGCTTGTGATGGTGACACTGAGCGGCCTTTTCCTGACGAATTGGTTCATGCATCTTGCGGTGTTCCTCATAGAAAAGAACTATCTACTCAAGAAAAAAGTGTTGTACTTTGTGCACGGTTTGAAGAAGAATGTTCAAGTCTTCATATGGTTTGCCTTGATTCTGATTGCTTGGGTATGTCTGTTCGATGAAGATGATAAACACTCACGAAAGACCAAGAAGTTTCTCGACTTTATTACTGCAACTATTGTCACCCTTCTCGTCGGGTCAGTTCTTTTCTTGGTGAAGACGTTTGCCTTGAAAGTTCTTGCTTCAAAGTTCAACGTCAGAAACTTCTTTGAGAGGATTCAAGAGTCTGTCTTCCACCAATACGTTCTTCAGACTCTCTCGGGACCTCCGCTTATAGAAGAGGCCGAGAACGTTGGTCGCGTGCCAAGCACGGGACACCTTAGCTTCACGAGCACCAAGAATGGAAAAGTGAAAGACAAGAAAGTGATCGATATGGGAAAGGTTCACAGGATGAAACAAGAGAAGGTCTCTGCTTGGACAATGCGTGTTTTGATAGAAGCCGTGGGAACTTCAGGTATCTCAACCATATCTAGCACTATAGATGAGGTCAACGATAAGAAAGAGAAAACTGATAAAGAGATAACAAATGAGATGGAGGCTGTGGCTGCTGCTTATGATATCTTCAACAATGTTGCTAAGCCTAACCAAAAGTGAGTCGTCATAACACAATACTCTGCTTTCTTTACCCTGTTTCATCATAATCATTTAATTGCTTCTTGATTTTTCAGTTGCATAGAAGAAGACGACCTATTGAGGTTCATGATTAAGGAAGAGGTTGACCTTGTACTCCCATTAATAGATGGTGCTGCTGACACCGGACAAATCACACGCAAGGCTTTTACAGAATGGGTGGTAGCATTCCTCAAACACCCTTAGTTTTGTTGTTCTTTTATATGCTACGTTTTAAGAGTTTATTCGAATTTTTTTACCCTAAAACATAACACATTCATTATGCATATTTGGAGAAGGTGTTATAAGTTTTAAAGTAGGTTTGGTACGTTTGACAGGTCGGTGTATACCTAAATAGGAAAACTATAGGACATTCACTGAACGACACAAAAACAGCGGTTAAGCAGTTGGACAAACTTATATCTGGAATCCTGACCGTTGTTACATTGATCGTTTGGTTGGTACTTCTGGATATAGCATCGACCAAGATTTTGTTATTGCTCTCGTCACAAGTCCTGGGTCTTGCTTTCATGATCGGAAGCACTTGCAAGAATATCTTTGAATCCTTTATTTTCGTCTTCGTGATGCACCCTTATGACGTCGGAGACCGTTGCGTTGTCGACGGTGTTATGGTAACTAAACTTTCCAAGTTTGGTTTTCTCACTATATATTACTACTAAGTTACAATATCTAAATAATTGAGTTTATCTTCTTTTTTTTCTTGCATTTGAAGTTGTTGGTTGAAGAAATAGATCTTTTAACGACCGTGTTCCTCAAGATTGACAACGAGAAAGTGTTCTATCCAAACTCGGTTTTAATATCGAAACCAATAAGCAACTACTACAGAAGTCCGGATATGGGAGATTATGTCGACTTCGGCATCGCATTCTCAACACCGGCCGAGAAAATCGGCACTCTCAAGGAAAAAATCAAAGAGTAAGTATTATATATGCATATATATTAGAGATCAATATGGATTATATAAGGTTCTTTTTTTTTTTTTATAAGTTGGTCACATGTTAGTTAAGTTTCTCCATATATAAGTCACTTACTAATTTTGTGTGTATATTTGGTCAGATACTTGGTGGCAAACCCACAACATTGGTATCCAGAACCCCTGGTGATGGTGAGGTCGATTGAGAATGTGAACAAGCTGGTATTGAATATACTGGTCCAGCACACCATCAATTTCCAAGTATACGTAGAGAAGAGTTTGAGAAGAACCGCGCTGATCATCGCAATCAAGCGAATTCTCGAGGATCTTGAGATCGACTACACTCTCCTTCCTCAAGATGTTCGTCTCACTGGTCACAACTGATCAGTTCCTTATTTTTTTGCATTTAGTATTATTGTAGTAGTTTCACTTCATTTTCGGTTTAATTGAACTTGATTTGCTTTCGGTTTAGTTTAATTTGATTTGTACTAGTACTTATATGATCTCTCTCTTCTTCTTGAGTCAAAACATTTAAACTCTTAATGCCAGATTTTATTAGAATTCTAATAACGTCCATAAAATACCAACTAAATTTCTAGAACACAATTGGACTTTTTTGGATTTAGTGTGACGAAATTACTAAGCAATATAGTTTTGTTAACCAAACTAAACCGCAATAACTTGAAGGAAGATATAGTTTTGTTAACCAAACTAAACAGGAATAACTTGAGTGAACAAGAAGGAAACGAAAGAAGCTCAAGCAATATAGAAAAAAAGAAAACCGAACCAAAGTAAGACAACGCCCGGTTATGCGCGGAGAAAAGAAACCGGCTTTTTTTTTTGTTTTCTTGTGACATGGAGTTTGGTATGAATCTGAAATTGGACCGGGTTCTTGATCAAATATGCCGGTACGCCACCCCATGACCATGAATGAACCTAGCGTTCTCTTCACTATAGACTTCTGTCTCCTTTTCCAACCTGTCCAATATATTTGGTATCAACTTTTGTAAGTAAATCGATTAATCAATTCTTGTGTGTTAATTAAGGAAAAAAACAGAGATAGAGAAAAAATGGGAATTACGCGAGAGATATGGTTTTGTTGAGTGTAGCAGCAGAGATGAAGGAAGGAGCATTTAAATACATCAACTCTCCTTCAACTCTCTCTTCGATTCTTCGGTCCATTTCATTAACATCAACGTCAAACTCATGGTCTGATGCCATCACCCATCCCCACGTGTCCGCAAATGATGGCACATGTGCTGTGTAAGCCTTCACGTCTGTTTCCATTTCAATCATCAAAAAATAGACCAAATAATGTCTCTACAAGAAACACACAAAAGATGCATCATTGGCTTACACTTGAAGACTTGCTTCATGGTGTTGTAGATTGATGTGAAGACTTCCTTGTGAGTGAA
This sequence comes from Camelina sativa, assembly GCF_000633955.1. Taxonomy (NCBI): domain Eukaryota; kingdom Viridiplantae; phylum Streptophyta; class Magnoliopsida; order Brassicales; family Brassicaceae; genus Camelina; species Camelina sativa. The sequence continues at coordinate 10,252,540 of NC_025704.1, forward strand.
TATTCCTGCTGGTCCAGCCTATATTTTTTTTAAAAAAGAAGAGTTATATTTTAGTATTTTTCACGTAAGTTTAAATATTATATATATATATATATAAAAGATGAAAGACCTGGGTGACAAAAATGCCGTTAGGGGTAAGCTTGGGTTTGAGGATGTTTTGGTAGAAGGATTTGGTGTAGAGCTGATAACAAGGTCCACCTTCCACTGGATCAGCTAAATCTCCCACTATGATATCAAACTTCTCTTCTCTTTTCTCCAATTCAGCCCTTTTCACATCCATATTTTATATTTTTATTAGAGAATTAATTATAAAGTCATATTATTAACTCTTGTGTTTTATGTTTTGTTTTAGTTTCCTTACTTTGCATCTTTGATCACAAGTTCAAGCTTCTTGTTACAAAAAGCTTCGCTGTTAACGGTCAGAAATCTTCTGCAAAAATCAACAACTTCCTAGAAAAAAGAACAAAAAAACATGTTTGTTGAGATCATGCATGAGGGAACGTATATGTCTGTTAATACAAGTAGGGAGATAAGAGTTTAACCTGATCAATGTCACACATGACAACTTTCTCGATCGTATTGTGTTTTAGTATTTCTCTTGCAGCAGAACCTTCACCTCCTCCCATTATAAACACAGTCTTGGGGCTAGTTCAAAGAGCAATATGGTTAAGTACATAACTAACTAAAATTCCATTTACAGTTCAAAAACCATGATTATATAAACTGTTTATGTATAATAACTAGAATTTCTTGTATGCGATTTTAGGTGCATTGTGAAAAATACTTTTTTTTTTTTTTGTGAAATTACTAATTAGTTGAATACTTGAAACCTTTTTTATACATTTAAAAAAAAAAAATTATACATACATACATACACAATTAATTTGCAAGTGAAGTAAAATTAAGTACATACTTGGGATGGAAGAGGAGGGCAGGGTGAATCAAACATTCATGATAGATAAACTCATCTCTCTCTGCACTTTGCATTTTGCCGTCGATCACAAGCACCTGTTTTAACTTCATAGTAATTAGTCTCCACTTTATATATATAACTACTCTAATTTTTTTTTGTGATTAATAAAAAAATAACTATACAAAAGAAACATATATATGGAACTTGCAAATAAATAAATAAAAATCAATATTTGACGAAAATGTACCTTTCCGAAACGCTTGGTGTCCAATAAAGCAATATCTTGGTACTCACTAGTTCCTTGATGGAGAACACTGTCAAGAAAATATAAATTAATAAATGATAAAAAAAGAGGCAAAATTAAAATTAAGGGAAAGCGAAGTTGTGACAGAAACGAACCTGTTGAGTGCAAAAGACCACTTGAGATCATCATCGATGGTTTCTTCATACCAATGGCAATCCTGCTGGTTGGAGTGAAGGGTTTGAATGGGTGATGTGTCTTTGTGAATCTCCGGGAACCCATTACCGAACATAATTTCTACGGCTTCACCCATATCCAAGTTGAGAGAGAGAGAGAGAAAGAGTGCGTGAGAGAGAGAGATAGGGAAAAGGAGTGCTAATGCTTGGTGATGGGATATAATTCTATGGAGACAACCTTTGCGTTTTTATAGAATCTTGTTGGTGTGTAGGATTGTAATATCGTGCGTTATCCACAAGTGAGGGGGAAAATGAAAAAATGTTAGCATGAGTAATGATTACGAAAGATAAAACTCTAAAATCTTCTGCCAGATTTCTGTCGCATGCTTATATTTTTTGCATTTTAACGTTTTCAACACTTCCTCATCGTGACATCATAATTATTAGAGAGATTTATATCGTACTAGTATATATTACTTCTTTTTTTCATGATTTACATCACTTCGATTCATGTATTTTGCTTTCCTCTTTAGTTATCTCGATGATTTCATTTTGGTGTAATTCGTTGTTAGATATGGTATACTTTTGCGTCCTATACAGTATGGGGTAGTAATTTAACTTAATATATGAACATTCTAAATTTTAAGACATAGGACGTATTTTTCAAAATTGAAAAAGTGAACCGAAATAAAAAATATCTAAGGAGTTGAATTAAGATTTCATGATACATAAATTGGTTCAACTACTGTACGTAGTTTATTTTCCCTCCGGTTTAAAATTTTATGCCAGAGATGCTTCCGGACCACGGTTGGAAGGGTCGGTTTTGGTTTAGTTGAAGACATTACTTTCTACTGTCTTTAATTGACATCACTTTAATTTTCCCCTCGAACTCTAACATCACACTTTTAAGGTCAATCATGTTTTAAAAGCTATGGCTTTCTCCTACCCAAAAGCCAAAATCTCAGTCCTTGTAACCTTTTTTTTTTGTTAACCAACCTTTCAACATATCAATTAGTCCCCTTAATATGTTGTAAAACAAAGAAAGCTAAATCTCAAAAAATATATGCCAAACACGCTACATTACAAATCCCATATGATCATCGGTGCATGCACAAAGACAAAGTGCTCCCTTACTTTTAAAACAAGAGACCAAAAAAGAAGAATCGTCTATGTAACCAAAAGATAAAACCAGTTACAATGTAATTAGGCTCCTTTTTTCGTTTGCTTACGAAGACCCATCACAACGTACGTAGAGGAGGGAGTGCAGCAAACACGATACCAAGTGGACTCTGGAGATTAGGTGTGCAAATGTAAATGAAATACACATCACTGCAACACATCATGAATCAACACGCGCAGAATTATGGTGGGATCCACTACTTACATATGTACACTTGTCAGCTCCCCTCTCCAAGATCATCATATTTAATTTGACATAACAATTTTTTTAAAAAATAAATTTTTGTTATTTTACATAGTTTTTGAATCAAAACTCAAATTCATCGTCTAAAACCATAAAAAATTTCGTAGTCAATAGAAGACTTGGGAGATTATAACAATTACATATGTTATTTTTTACAAGATTATAAAAATATTGGAAGAAATTAGAGTGGAACCCACGATCTGTGGTATGGGATATGCACTCTTAATTAAGCGTGGAGTTAATCCACTCAAAAGAGAATGATATCTTTGTTGGAGACTCCACTCCCTTTTCTGCTTACTTCTCTTTTGCCTCTAACTTAAAGATATATCTTTTCTCGAGTTTTAAGTCATTTATTTGGCTGAACAAAAACGTGCCTTCTCATCATCATAACCATCACCATCCCCATCCCCATCCCCATCATCATCAATATTATTATGAACACGATCCTCATGTATTTTTGCGCATATATAAAAAGATCTTGAAATGAAGCCAAACATGCACATGAAACATCCTTTTGTATCATATCTCTCGTTCTGTTTGTAAACGTTTTATATACATGCTGCGTGACTATTTTGAAGAATTAAGACTATCAGAGTCTCAGAAGATTAACCAGAAAGAAAGAAAAAAACACGACGCAGTATATTGGTCAAAAACCAACGATAAACATTACAGCACCAAACGCTTTGAGGAGTGGTGATTGACCAAAAAACAAAAAAGAGTAGCGATATTAGTGGGTTTGTAATATTTCGTCTGTGTCTCTTGGAACGCTTCATGCACACCTCAGGAAGAAATGGAACTTAATTACGTTTTTTCATTTTTCTTTTTAAAATTATATCTTACATAATCTTATAGTATAGATTAGTGATCCTAAGTGTTAACACCATACCCTTCGAAAATATTTAACCTTAAATGAATACTCAAACTACATTAAATTTGAAAGCATCCGCATATCATTAAACCTTTTCCCAAGCATTTTTATTTTATTTTATTTTAGTGTCGGAGGGTCTTTGGAAGATACATATCTATCCTCAAAAGTTATTAGATGCATAACAAAGGATGGTGGCGCATGGTGGAAAAACAAAATCAGTGGCCCAGATGAATGAGCTAATAGGTGAACCATAAAGGACAACCACTTTTATTCGTGTCTTCAAAAGTGGCCTGCCTAATGAATAGCTTGCCGTCGAGTTGTCTTCCACAGGTTATCTAGATTATACACAAATAACTTTATAGCAATTGTTCAAGTTAAATAAAACATATAATTGCTGATGATATATGTGTATTTTTATCCAGCTTGGTTAAAAGACCAAGAAGGATTTTGTGGAAGCTGACTTTAGAATGATGTCAAATTATTTATTTAATGAAAGCGTGACTAACTTTCCTCCAACATCTACGTGGTTAAAGTGCTTCCACTTATGACTTACCCACCCGACCACACTCAACCTATGCATTGCATGTATCAATATAGATTAATGTGTGCACAAAGTTGTGGGCACAATCAAATCATATGTAGAAAAAACTTATTATTGTTATCATAAAATATCTCACATAGATTATTATCATACAAAATAACTACACCCTAAAATCTCCTTGGCATTTTGAAATTTGTTAGTTAAATGTTCAAATAAGTCATTTAATTAAATAAAACTAAGTAAAAGAGCAAAAATGTGCATTTCAGAGTGTCGTATTCCGGAAATCAATAGTCATTTGGGATAGAACCAAAACACGTTATTTTGAAATTTTGATGAATGCATAATGTCGATGAGAAGAAAACCGTATGAATAAGCTTTACTTACGAAACGTACAACTATATGCATATGAAGAAATAAAAGTAGAAAGCNAGAAGAGGTTGAAGAAAAAAAAAAAAAAAAAAGAGAGCGGGGAAGACAATGCCGAGAAGAGAGACCCAAGCAACCAATTTAACTAATTACTCAGTTTATTTCACTAACTTAAACTTACCAATAGTTTCGTAAATTAATAGACAACTGAAACTATATATGTACTAAGAGCATCGTTACTGAAGATTGCTCATACAAATACTTTTAATAAAAAAATAATAAATGGAAAAGGGAGAAGGAAAAAGTAGGAAAATCGATTTTTCTTAGAGCAACTTAAGAATCGATACTCATAAGAAATGAGATAAGTGTCACTTATTTAGTAGATCATATATTAAAAAATAAATGAAAAAAGAAAATCTGTAATAAAAATACTTCTTTTTGTTTTTTTGAGCAACGTTTTTCGTTTTTCCCACTAATGATGGTCTAACAGCATCACCAGCAGAGAGAACGGATTCACCGTTGCTCAAAAAAAAAAAAATTAATATATGACTAATAAGAAACTGGCATGTGTTAAAAAAATACTTAAAAACGTTTCTACACTGAGCAACTTCAGTAACGTTTCTTCTCTTTCTCTCTCCTGTTTATATTTTTTTATTAAAAAAATTTGGAGGAAGCAACTACCAGTAAACATGATCTAAGTTTGCTATAGAAGTTACTCTTCCAAAACAAGAGCACCCCAAAACAAAACAAGTTGCTAATGTGTTCATAGAAGTTACCAAGTCTCTTTTTTTTTTTTTTTTTTTT
>NC_025704.1:10258265-10265600 GCF_000633955.1 Camelina sativa
TTTTTTTTTTTTTTTGAACATCAAAATATTACTTGAAGTCTCTAAAAGCTGATAGCAGGCTAACAAAATGTTTTTAGTTGATTACATAGCAAACACTCGTTATATAGGAAGTAAAGCATAAACAAAACTCGAAAAGAATGAAAACAAGAAGTTTAAAACATAATCAAAGGAGATGATGATGAACGATAGGTTTTACGAATTCACATCAATCCATATGATTGATCATACGACTTTGTTAACTTTGGTGAAAAGATATTTTCTCATTAATGAATCATAATGTGGTACAAGAGTATTATATACTGTACAATTAGTATACTAGAAGGATAAGCTAAAGGAGACTTAACCATCCTAATATACATTTATAAACTATAATATAGATATGCTAATAGACCCCCCTCAAGCCGATATTTCTGTAGAAGAATAAAGGCTTGAAATCGACATGCGTTGAAGGAGATGATGAAAGGGTCCAGGATGAAGAGGCTTCGTCATAATGTCAGCAAGCTGGTTCTCAGAACAGAGATGGAAAAGTTTAAGGAAACCTTTCTTAACCTGATCATGAGTAGTATGACAATCTATCTCGACGTGCTTGGTTCGCTCGTGAAAGACATCATTGCTCGCGATGTATATTGCGGATTTGTTGTCACAAAACAGCTTAGCTTGCGACACAGGTGTGATGCATAGATCATGAAGCATCTGTTGAAACCAGAGTAACTCCTTGGTGGTCTGCGCCATACTCCGATACTCTGCTTCTGTACTACTAGAGCTCACAATGTCCTGTTTCTTTGATTTCCAAGATATCAAAGAAGTACCGAGAAAGATACACATACCATAAACCGATCTGCGAGAGTCTTTGCAAGTTCCCCAGTCAGCATCAGAAAAGCCATTTAAGCAAACCTCTGAATTAGCCGAATAGAAAAGACCTTGTCCATGACTGTTCTTCAGATATTTGAGGACATTGCGAGCAGCTTGAAAATGAACATCAGTAGCGCATGATAGAAACTGACTTAGGCGATGAACTGCAAACGTGATATCAGGACGTGTAATGCACAAATAGAGTAATCTGCCAATCAACTCTCTGTACGGTCGCCCATCCGATAAGAGAACACCAGTGTCTTTAGTGAGTTTCTCCTTTGGATCCATCAGAACATTCTTCGGTTTACAGCCTAATAGACCTGCATCAGTCAACAAGTCCAAACAGTACTTCCTTTGACAGATTGATATACCCGTTGCATTCCTGGCTATCTCCAAACCCAAAAAGAATTTTGCAGGTCCCAAATCCTTGATCTTAAACTGATTAGCTAAAGTGGCTTTGACTGCAACAACCGCCATATCATTGTTGCTAGCAATAAGGATGTCATCAACGTAAACTAATAAGGCAGTGTAAGAAGTACCTTGTTCCTTGAAAAAAATCGTGTTCTCAGCATCAGACTGTATAAAACCATCAGCAAGGAGCGCCTTTGAAAAACATTTGTACCATTGTCTTGATGCTTGTTTCAAGCCATATATAGACTTGTTGAGCTTACACACTGCATTAGGGGGAAGAGAAGTACCAGGAGGTGGTGTGTATCCCTGAGGTAAACTCATATATATTTCCTCATCCAAATCACTATGCAAAAAAGCAGTAGTGACATCCATTTGAGTTAAGCTCCAACCCTTCTTAGCTGCCAAATCTAAAAGAAGTTTCACACTCGCCAATCGTGCAACTGGAGAAAACGTATCAAAGTAATCTACACCCTCCTGTTGTGTGAAACCCTTGGCAACCAAACAAGCTTTATATCGCTCAATAGAACCATCGGCATAGTACTTGATGGTATACACCCATTTACAGCCCACCACATTTTTCCCCAGTGGTAATGAAACAACATCAAACGTACCAGCAGCCTTCATAGAATCCATTTCCACATTCATGGCTTTCGTCCAATTCACAGAAGCAATGGCCTGCTGGAAATTCTTTGGTTCTGTTTCGATAGAAACAGAGAGAATATATTCTTGATAGAGAGGTTTGAAATTTGTATAAGTAAGATAGGAAGAGATAGGATAGGGTGTGGTTGTTTTGATGGGTAAAGAAGATGGAGAAATTGAGTAAGGGAACAATGATAGTCAGAAAGATAACCTGGCACCTTAGATGTTCGCTTTGGTCTGACCTTTGATGATGAATCAGTTGTCGTTTCTGCAGGTACAGTCTCAGAGCCCAAACGAGGAGCACCAGAAGTGGATAGAGGTGATAGCGGTGGATGAGATGATGAAGTAGATAATGACGACAATGGAGGATGTACAGAATGATGATAATGATCTATGTCATGAGGAAGTGATGAAGGTAAAATGATGTTATCAAACAAATCCACTGGATGCACAGGAGTATTGTCTAGATGAAATGGAAAAATATTCTCATGGAAGACAATATTACGGGAAATAGAGATGACATTACTATCCAGATGTAAGACCTTATATCCTTTGTAACCAAATGAGTAACCTAAAAACACACAACGATCAGCACGCGGACTAAATTTGTTTCGATCTTTTTGTAAAGTAGAAACATAACACAAACAGCCAAATGACTTTAGAAAGGTATAATCAGGTGGCTTGTGATTCAACAATTCAAAAGGTGTTACATTGTTTAGTAAAGCAGATGGAGTCCTATTGATTAAGAATACAGCAGTAAGTAAGCAATCACTCCAATACACTAAAGGCACATTAGACTGAAACAATAAGGCTCTTGCAACATTAAGTAAATGCTGATGTTTTCGCTCAACAACAGAGTTCTGTTGAGGAGTGTAAGCACAAGAAAACTGGTGAATCATGCCATGTTCTTTAACAAGAGTAGTAAAAGCTAGTTCAGGAGCATTGTCAGTTCGAATAGCCTTAATAGGAGTGTTATATTGTGTATGAATATATTTGATGAAATCAGGAAAAATAGTAGAAACTACACTTTTATTTCTTAGTAAGTAAACCCAAACTGCTCGAGTACAATCATCAACTATCGTTAAAAAATATTTGAAACCCTCTACAGACTCTGTTGAAAAAGGACCCCAAATATCTAAGTGGACTAGATCAAACAGATGCGAAGACAAATGGTTTTGTGAATTAAAAGGAAGACGTTTCTGTTTAGCTAAGGGACAAACAGAACAAGGACTCTGATCAACTAAAGAAGACATAGGAAAAGACAAAATACCAGAAAGAACTTTTAACTTGTCAGAAGATGGATGTCCAAGGCGTTGATGCCAGAGATGCCCATCGACCTTCAAGGATCTAGAGAAATGCGGAAGTGATGTTGATGAAGAGATGGAAGTAGATGCAGATGAAGATGCTTCAGGTTGCAAGATGTATAGGTTGTGAAGAAGAAGACCCTTACCAATCATCAAGCCCTGAATAGACTCCTGAAGATAACAAGAATCAGGATAAAAGTAAGCAGAGCCACAGTTATGTTGTAAAAGACTACTAATGGAAATGAGATTAAATTTGAATGATGGAACATGCAAAACATCATGCAGTGTGAGTGAATGTGATAAATGAACAGTGCCACAGTGTGTGATATCCACTCTAGCTTCATTTGGTAAAGAGACTGTAACTCCAGAAACTGTCACTGTGTCACTAAAAAAATTCAAATCAGAGGACACATGACTGGTGGCACCAGTGTCAATAATCCAACTACCATGAGGAATGGTTTTAGACAAAGAAGAAAGACATTGATGTTGGAAAGTGAGTCGATTATTTTCAAATCTTAATGAAGAAGAGGGAAAAACTGATGGAAAAGAATTGATACCAGAAGAAGATTGAACTGCCATTGCACCATGCTCTGTAATAGACGAAGACTGTGAAGATGAAGTTAGAGTCTCTGAAAGCTTAACTTGAGCACTAAGTTGTTGAATCAATGAAGTAATTTGATCACTGCTCATTGTGCTGACATCAAGATTAACTGCAGCATTTGTAGATGACATGGGAGAGGTCTCGGTCATGACATTCGCTATAGCATGTGTCGCAGGACGAGGATTAACAGAGGTTTGTCCCCTGGGTTGTGTAGACGACATAGTTTGCTTTTGACCTCCTTGACCTCCTTGAAAATTTGCAAGACTGCTTTTGAAACCAGGAATATAGCCTGGTGGATATCCATGCAGTTTAAAACATTTCTGAATAACATGCCCTGTTTGACCACAGTGAGTACAGACAGGTCGCGGACCTCTTGGTCGATAATGATTCTGATTCTGAACCGCAAATGTTGCATTATCATAGGATCCAGTATATGACATCTGTTGATTATCTGAAACCTGAGTTGGAGCAGAGATAGGTACCTCCACGGGAGCCATAGCTTGAAATATCATACTATTGGTGTAGTGACCCTCACCAAGGGATAAAGTTTTGACGTCCATTCAAGTCCAAAAGACCGGGAAAAGGAAGGCAGAAAGAGGAGCTGGAAGTTTGACGAAGGGAAGTCCGTGAAAAAGTTAACAGACCAAGAGTTGTCCGAGTCGTCCGAGACGTACCGCACGTACCGTCCGGGACGCATTACCCGGCAATCGCCGAGAAATGCCGAGAGTACCGAGTACCCGAGAAAGTGTCGAGTACTCGAGGGAGAGTAACGAGTACCCGAGAAAGTGTCGAGTATTCGAGGGAGCTACCGAGTACTCGAGGAAAGCATCGAGTACCCGAGGAACGTTGCCGATGGATGCCGATAGTTGCCGAGAGAGCTGCCGAGGACCGGCGAAGGGCAACCGAGAGTGGAAAAAGTCTTCCCCAAGAATCACTTAAGGAAGTTAAGTGGATTAATATTTTAATCAAGAAGGCTTAGTGGAGTTAAGTGGGTGAATATTTTATTCAAGGAGGCTTAGTGGGTTTTTAGTGGAGGATTAAAGAATTCAAGGGAGCTTAAGTGGAATTCAAGGTGTTGAAGCAAGGAGCTTCCAAGTGTTGAAGTCCCTCTAATAGGGAGAGTGCATGCGACTCCCATTGGCTGTCTCCACCGCCCACTTGTGCTATAAATAAGCTCTCATTCCTCTCATTTTCGCTCAAGGAAAGAAGGGGTAAGTTAAGAGAAATTGAGAGAGAAAGAGTGAGTGTTTGGGAGAGAAAGAAGAGAAGAAGAGAGTGTTTGCAAGAGAAGACTATCGACCAAGACCATCAACGTTAGATCGATAAGGAAATCGATTCTAACCGAAGGAGAGATCCGAGTAGCCGCGAGAAGACCTTCATCAAAGGAGATCATTCGTCGACGGTTTACTGTGAGTTCAGGCACATATTTACATCGGCTTAGATGGAGAGTTAAAACATCCATCTAGTGCGCGGTTTTGCATGTTGCATGTATATGCATTTGCTTGAAGTTCTTTTATGTTTTCTTGTTTAAATGCATGCATGGTGAGGTTGTGCCAGTTACTAGGTCGAAATGATCTAGTAACAGAAGGCGATATTTGGTTGAGTTATTGGTAAGAATATGGGTTTAAGTCCCGTATAAGCTCAAGTAAGATCTTCGGTGAGATTTTAAAACGTTTTAGTCCGCGAGAAATTCCGGCTAAGTGTTGTAAGATTTGGTAGTGCGATCCATCCCGTTCCGTGCCACATGCAGCCGCGACATGCAACCCATGTTCGTGTGTGTGCAAGGTTGGTCACGAAGAGCTCGGAGGTTACTGGGCTCGCTACCCTGGCCGAGGCTATTTACACGACGGTGTAATTTTGGCTGATATCCAAACGCTTGCTTTTGTGGTTGCGATTTGGAGAAATCAGGAGGGGTTGGGGGAGAGGGATGCTTACCGGGCCCAAATAAAAATTAAAACTTGTTAAAAACTGTTGTTTTTTTTCAAGTTTTGTTGTTGCATGTTGCATGTTGTTGTGTGTTGTTGCATGTAGTTGCGATTATTGGTAGAATGTTTTGTTGGCTTGATAAGCTTCCGCATGTCATCTCTGATGGTTGTTAAGTCGTTTTGCTTGCTTGCTTGTTAATCGCTTATGCTTGCATGTTGTTTATCAGTGCTTGCATGTTGCTTGTTTATGTCCGCATGTTGTTGTATTTGCGTGCATGCTGATTGTTAATGGAGAATTGGGGTTTGGGATTTATTTCTCTGCAGGAACCCTGAGCTCACTAAGTAATCTTAGATTACTTATGATAATAATATTGTTCTGCAGGTGACCCTAGAGGGAACTAGAGGGCGTGGTGAACGATAGGGCTCTTGAGTAGTTTTCTTTTTTGTGTCTATTGTAAAAATTCAAAGTATGTTTATTTGCGAACCAAACTTGGGCGTTAAGCCGTGTGAACTATTTTGGTGTAATCGGTTGTGAAAACTTGTTTAAGTTTTAATGTATTCGTATTTTCTTTTAAATCAAACGGGTCGTACTGATATAGAGTTAGTCCGAGTCGGCCCAACGCACGGCGTGTCCGTAGGGTTGCAAAGCCTGAAGGATGTGTCGTGTGGTCGGGAACCTCGCCGAGGGACTGGTCGAAGGGCCTGATTCGTTCTCGTACCCGGCCGGACCTTTGACGAACGTTCCCATAGTAGCGCTCCGGTGCCGTCCGATGGCCTGGGTGGTCATAGTATGGTTCGGGGGCGTTACAACGGTGGTATCAGAGCATGGTTATGATGCTGTTTAGGACTCGCGGTTTCAAATGATTTATCGAGTCAAATGGTCGCAATAGACACTTAGGATAATCCGGATCGTTCATCACTTAGGGTTAGATGGGATTAAGTAAACCCTTTGTTGATCGTGGATGCAGATGTCTCGTCAAGGATCCGAAAGATCTAGGTCGACGTATCGTTCGCCGGACACGGGGAGGGGTTCAAGTCAACAGTTTGGTCCGGAGGAATGGGGTTCGCAGTTTGATGATGCGCAAGGGGAAGAGTCGTTCCCAGACATCTATGGGCCGGACATGTTTATGCCGGAGTGGTATGTACCTGGCGCGACGCCAAGATACACACCAGCGGGTTCAAATCGTTTTAGTACGCCGGAGAGTATGTACCCGCCAGGATTTTCACCGTTTGGACCGTACGCTGCCTATCCAACTCAGAACATGCCAAGGGGAGACCAAGCGCATGGAGAAGGACCGAGTGAGCAGAATGCGCCGGAGAGCCAACAGACGCTTAAGATGGTCCAAGACCTCTTGAACCATATGATCCAGCAGCAGCAACAAGACCAAGTAAACCGTGTAGCAGAGGATCCATCCGATCAGTTTCTTAAACGAGTGATGTTGTTACGAAACTTAGGATTTCGTAAGTTTAAAGGAGACCCGAATGTGGTGTTAGCAGACGCATGGATAAAGGATTTGGAGAGTAACTTCGAGATGACCAAGTGTCCAGAAGATTTTGAGACCGGTAGCAGTTTCTTTCTTGGAAGAAGATGCTAAGGCATGGT
>NC_025704.1:10265660-10279150 GCF_000633955.1 Camelina sativa
TTGTTGTGTGTTGTTGCATGTAGTTGCGATTGTTGGTAGAATGTTTTGTTGGCTTGATAAGCTTCTGCATGTCATCTCTGATGGTGGTTAAGCCGTTGTGCTTGCTTGCTTGTTAATCGCTTATGCTTGCATGTTGTTTACCAGTGCTTGCATGTTGCTTGTTTATGTTCGCATGTGGTTGTATTTGCATGCATGTTGATTGTTAATGGGGAATCGGGGTTTGGGAATTATTTCTCTGCAGGAACCCTGAGCTCACTAAGTAATCTTAGATTACTTATGATAATATTGTTGTTCTGCAGGTGACCCTAGAGGGAACTAGAGGGCGTGGTGAACGATAGGACTCCGGAGTAGTTTGCTTTTGGTGTCTATTGTAAAATAAAAGTATGTTTATTTGTGAACTAAACTTTGGCGTTAAGCCATGTGAACTATTTTGGGTGTAATCGGTTGTGAGAACTCGTTTAAGTTTTAATACATTCGAATTTTCTTTTAAAACAAACGGGTCGTACTGGTACAGACTTAGTCCGGGTCGGCCCAACGCACGGCATATCCGTAGGGTTGCAAAGCCCGAGGGATATGTCGTGTGGTCGGGAACCTCGCCGAGGGACTGGTCGAAGGGCCTGATTCGTTCTCGCACCCGGCCGGACCTTTGACGAACGTTCCCATAGTAGCGCTCTGGTGCCGTCCGATGGCCTGGGTGGTCCTAGTACGGTTTGGGGGCGTTACAATTGGATGTAGGTGTGATGGTCTTTTGCCTTTCATCCGAAGTGACCATATTAAAAGCTTCTTCAATACTTGGAATTGGCTTAAGCATCAAGATATGTCGCCGAGTAGACTCATATGACGCATTCAGGCCCATCAAGAACTTGGTAACTCGACTTCGTTCTTGAAGCTTCTCCCACAAAGCAGCTGCATTACACTCACATTTGCCACAAGTACATACTGGCAACTCCACATAATTTTTGTACTCTTCCCATAAGGTAACCAAAAGAGTATAATAGGAAGTAACATCCAACGATCCTTGTTGAATGGAACTCAGCTTCTGCTCTATCTCAAAAACTCTCGGAGCATCATCTCGCTTGTAAAGTGACATTAGGTTCTTCCAAATACCCTCTGCGGTAGATATGAACAACAAACTTGCTCCAATCTTTTTATCAACTGAGTTAATGATCCAAGTAGATACAATATCATTGCAACGAGACCAAGAACCAAAATCACGATGATCATCAGGCGGTTTCTTGATCGTTCCATCTATGAAACCCAGTTTATTCCTAACGTTAAGAGCTACGCGAACTGACCTTCGCCAAGAGTAGAAATCAGCTCCAGACGTGAGACGATCGGATACGATACTCATCCCCGCATGATCTGAGCTGTGCAAGAAGTACGGATTCTCATACTGATCCGTCGAATTCGGAACTGAATTTGGAACCGGAGGAGTCATGATTAAGATCAGAAACAAGATTGTGCGATAAAAAGCAACAACCCAAACTCAATCAACCAAGAGAAAAGCAATTAACCCCAAAAGCACTCGGGTAATCAAAGAAGAACATAGAATCAACACAATCGCAATGAGATTCACAACAAATGACAAAATGATCTGAGATCGCGAAGCACTCATCGGAAAAAGAAAAATCAAATCGGAATTCGAGAAGATCGACGCGAGATGTAACAGAGAGAGAAACAAAGCTCAATCGAGAAAGAAACAGCTCGAATCGAAGATGGAAACGAAGAAGAAGCTCATAATCGTCATCAATGGTGTTTGAAAAAGTTTGTTAAGCGGAAGAAAAAATGAGAAATTAGTTTTGCTCTGATACCATGTTAACTTTGGTAAAAAGATATTTTCTCATTAATGAATCATAATGTGGTACAAGAGTATTATATACTGTACAATTAGTATACTAGAAGGATAAGCTAAAGGAGACTTAACCATCCTAATATACATTTATAAACTATAATATAGATATGCTAATAGACTTGACCATATCATGATCTAGCGATTCACTATCACGGAAGTTTCTACATATGAGATCTCAAATTAATAATACTACATGAATATTACAACTTTAGCGCATTTATGAATGGAAACAGAGTTTGTTATTTCTGTTTTCAAACCGCTTATAAGTACTTAACAATCTGAACTAAATCAACCCCAAAACCACTCATGCTTGGTTTGCGTTAAGACCTGGTTACGTGATTCAAAATCAACTTCGCTAATTGCAGATTATGACTTATAATGTTACACACTTTCTCAAATCTTCCAAATAATAGTGAACCAATCAACAGCTACTACATAACTAATTAAGCTGTCTAATTTTTCTTACATTTTTTTTGTAGGAAAAAATAAATAGAATTTTACATCCCTAGTTCATTTTTTCCCTCTTATTTGCTAAACCAACCTGTGAATGAAGAAAATAGTAGTCATAATTAAATAAGTTGGTTAGCTTTCTCTTTTTTTTTTTTCCTTAAAATAAGTTGGTTAACATTTATCTATATAACTTATAACGTATTTCATGCAATTTTTTACTAAACAAATATCAAACTATTGAATTTTTTTAAATACACTAGTATTATAAATGATACCATTCTCCTATCACCAAAAAAAAAAATGAATACATTCAAAACACATTTTAATCTATTGCTTAACTACTGCGTTTTTTTAAAAACAAATAATTGCTGTAAAATAATTTCAAAACTGAAAACAAAAAGGCTAATTAGTTAAAACATTTAGAGTTTATGATTCCTCAATTCAATTCAATTCAATAGAAAGGAAGAAAAGTTGGAAAACCAACCATATGTATTCTTCCTGGTTTACACCTAGTTTGGTTAAAATCTTTACCCTTTTCCTAGTTTGAGTTAAGGGCTGGTTCGGTTTAATTAGTTAATCAAAACGATTTTTCTCAACCAAACAAAAAAATGACAAAATTATTTTTTTTCCGGAAGGAAGAGAAACGTGTAAATTTCGTCTGGTTGGAAAATGGCGAAATATCTTCTTCACATCACACTACTTCTTCTTCTTCTCCAACTATTCCGTTAAAACTAAACTCAGGGACGGGAACCATGGCGGTCACCTCGTTCGCCGTCCTTCCTCCGTTTAATTACACCTCCACCACAACCGATAGATCTTCTTCCTCTTCTTCTTCTTCTTCTTCTGCTTACTCATCTTCGAAACTTCTCCGCATATCTCAATCCCGTTCAAATCCTCGTTATCCAAATGTGCTTGTCTCTTGCTCACTGAATCAACCTTCTGATGATGCTTCCGACGCTGCCCTTTTCCTCGAATTCAACTCAATCGCTGATTACATGAGGTTCAAGCGCCGTCCCGACGCTGGAAATGGCACAAGCGAGTTACAGACTGCAATCGTCGGTTATAAGAAACGTTTCCCTTGGATTCTTCTCAACCCTTTTCTTCAGGTTACCTCCACCATCTCTGTTTATGTTCTGGGTTCTTACATAAATTGAGAAAGTTCACATCTTTATAATCGATTTCATCGTCTCTGTTTTGCAGGTAGATTTAGTTTCAACGATTCATATTGCAGATAAAGAGTGAGTCTTTCTTCTATTTTGGTTATCATAGGAATGCGTTTGATTAGGTTTGTTTAGCTAGTTTCTTGTAATGATGGCATATGCGGTTTGGGTTTGTGTGTGTAGGTACTTCACTGCTCTGCAAAAGGAGCTTGAACCATATGATTCTATATTGTATGAGATGGTGGCTAGTAAAGAGACCTTGGAGAACAGAAGAAACCCAATTGCTGCCAAGAAGCTCAAGAGTTCTCGTTCAAGAGGCTTTAGTATTCTCGGGTTCATTCAACGGCAGATGGCAAGAGTACTTACACTTGATTTTCAGCTAGATTGTCTAGATTACGAAACTGAGAATTGGTACCATGCTGATCTTGATTTCGAGACATTCCAGTTGCTTCAGGTTTGTTTCCAAAACTATTTAGAGTTACCACTTACCACTGTCAGTTTTGAGTAGTATTCTCTGGTATCCACATTGTTGTCTTGTCTGTATCATGTTATATTGTTTGGGATAGTGGGAAATTGGGAATCGTTATTACTTGATAGCGTACAGAATGCATGACTATCAGTTGAGTGATGTCTCTGATTAATCTTCATTTGGTGCTGTTTCATATTTGATGCAGAAGGAGAAAGGTGAAAGCTTCTTCTCATTTGCTAGGGACATGACTATTAGATCAACAAAAGCAATGATACAGCCAGCTCTGGCAACTGAAGGTCGTGATACTTGGAGGTCAAAGCTTCTATGGGTTTCAAGGGTTTTTCCTATGCCTCTTGTTGGTCTTTTTCTAATTGGGGCATTTTGTGCTGACTTTGGAGATCAGACGTCAGACTATCCAGAATTGGAAGCGCTTTCACGGCTTGACTTTGGAGCTGCTATGAAAGTTTTCCTTGCTAAGAGATTAACATCCGAGTAAGCACGCACAGCCCTGTTAACATTTCTGAGGTTTACTTGACACAAGTCTGTTAACAATTGCATATTTGTGTGTGAAGGCTAACGCAAGAGACATCAGATATAGAGGAGAAATCAGTGATCATAGGTGAGAGAAACCGAGCAGCAACTGAAGCATTAAGAAGAGCATTGGAACAAGGGCACAAGAGAATCGCGATACTGTACGGGGGAGGGCACATGCCTGACCTGGGAAGACGACTTAGAGAAGAGTTTGATCTTGTTCCTTCAGAGGTAAGATGGGTAACAGCTTGGTCAATCAGAAATCCAACAGACATGGAGACAACTTCTTTCCCGATCCTGAGGAGAATGGCCGAGGCTCTGCGCTGGCCGTTGAACCGGTACCAAACATTGGCATTGCTAATATTCTCATCAGTGCTTGCAGTGGATCTCTGCTTTTGGGAGCTCTTCTTTAATTCGACCATAGACTGGGCTTCTCAGATAGGTGCAGAGGTGTACCAGTTTGTAGATAATACAAAAATTGTGTGACTGACGCAAAAGAAACATATACAAAACATATACAGTGTCAAGTCCTATTGTAAAAAACAAACATTGCTCTGATGTCAAAGCAATCTATTGAATTATTAACCCAAAAATTAAAGTAATTGAAGAAAAATAATTACTACAAAAAGGAAATTAGGATTTAGAATTTTAGACAAAGAAAAGAAAATTAGAAGATTTGTCAAAATAAGAAAAATGGGAATTAAATAAATAAATGGTTCGACTTGTTGAGCAAGTTCAACTCTGTTAATGGTATCTTTATAAAGCAGCAGCGCCCACAGTTAACAAAAAAAAAAAAAAAAAAGTTGGATTCTTTAAAACTTTGTGAAGGAGAATATAAATTGTCTTCAACTCGTTCGTCGATCTTTATTGTTTGCTAATCCTTCTAACCAATGGAGTCTGTCTTCTCAAACGTCGCTCGTGCTCCCGAAGATCCTATTCTCGGTGTAAGTTACTTCTTCGCTTCTCTCTTGATCGATCTTACTGAGTTGATTTTTCATTCCGTCTTTGCTTGGATCTATATACCGGTCCTGATCCATATGTGGTTTCTACTAGACCTCAGTTTTGGATATGATTCTTATTTAGTTCTGTTGATCAATGATTTTTTTTGGAAAATACAGGTGACTGTTGCTTACAACAATGATCCAAGTCCTGTGAAGATCAATTTGGGTGTCGGTGCCTATCGTACTGAGGTAACGAATCATCTTAATGGTTTCAGTTGATTTGATTAACCGTTTCTGGAAGCTTTGATTTTTTTTTTTTTGATTAATTTACTTGTTTTTTTTTTTTTTAATAAAGGAAGGGAAGCCCCTCGTTCTTGATGTGGTGCGAAAAGCAGAGCAACTGCTCGTGAACGACCCGTGAGTTTTGCAACTTTATTACTTACTTAGTCGTCTACTTGTCTTTTCTTGTGAATGTCTAAAAACTTTTTCTCTACTCTCATGTAAGGTCCCGGGTCAAGGAATATATTCCCATTGTTGGAATCGCTGATTTTAACAAGTTAAGCGCCAAGCTCATCTTAGGTGCTGATAGGTAATATATTTCTACTGTTGATTTATCATCTTCTTAGCTGTGTTTGTTTGTTTGTAGCTCTATAATTATCCCCTTTTAGTTCATAGTGTATGGTCTTGTCTTGACATTCTCGTTTTTGTTGAGCAGTCCTGCAATTGCAGAGAGTAGAGTTGCTACAATCCAGTGCTTGTCTGGTACCGGTTCGTTGAGAGTTGGGGCTGAGTTTCTCAAAAAGCACTACCACCAAGTATACTTCTCTCTTTTCTTAGTTTTTGATTAGTAGTTGAATTAGGTAAATCACTAGAACTGTTGCTAACTGTTGTTCTTGTTCTTCAAGAGTGTCATTTACATTCCAAAACCAACTTGGGGGAACCATCCCAAAGTTTTCAACCTGGCTGGCTTGTCTGTTGAGTATTTCCGCTACTACGATCCTTCTACTCGTGGACTCGACTTCCAAGGTTGATTTCTTTTTTTTTGTTCCATGAATTGTGTCTTTCACCTTCCCTGTTGTTACACTTGCAAATGAAGTTATTTTAAGATTGCATTCTGTCAAAACATTTCATAAAAGGGCATTTGATACATACTGTAACCTTCGATGTCAAAAAAATAACAGGCTTGCTCGAGGATCTTGGTGCTGCACCATCTGGAGCTATTGTCTTACTTCATGCATGTGCACACAATCCCACTGGAGTTGACCCAACCTCTGAACAGTGGGAACAGATTCGACAACTCATGAGATCTAAAAGCTTATTACCCTTTTTCGACAGTGCCTATCAGGTAACTCATAAAAGAATTCTTCCTTTGCTGCTTTATTAAACTGTTGTTTATGAACAAATGAAAACCTGTTATAGAGTATGCTTGAGTCTTATCTAATGTAGAGAAAGAGCAGCCTGAATCCTTTTTTCCTAACACTTTTGTAGGGTTTTGCTAGTGGTAGCCTTGACACTGATGCACAGTCAGTCCGTACTTTTGTTGCTGATGGCGGTGAATGCTTGATAGCTAAAAGTTATGCCAAGAATATGGGACTTTATGGGGAGCGTGTTGGTGCCCTTAGCATTGTAAGGAACCAAAACTTCTCGATTTCATCTTTGCTTCTATTCATCATTATCATTAATCAAAAATGGAATCTAATGGTATAGTACAAGAATACAGTATACTAGAAGTGCATCTAATCTTTGTGATATAATGTGTAGGTCTGCAAGTCAGCAGATGTGGCCAGTAAGGTTGAGAGCCAAGTGAAACTTGTTGTGCGTCCCATGTATTCTAGCCCACCTATTCATGGAGCATCCATTGTTGCCACCATTTTGAAAAGCAGGTAAATGTATATCCTGGGAGATAGATGAACTAATAAATCCAAGCTTTAATTTTATATTACTTGTGAATGTTTTTTGTCGGGGAAGGAACCTTTACACCTGAGTTAATGTATTAGAAGTACTTTTTTCTAGATACATATACTAGAGGGGAAGCTTACATAATAAATCTTGAGATAATAGTCCAGTAGACAGATAAATCTCTACCTTTTCTTCCGTAAGCAGTAGTTTATACTTCAGGCTGTGTTGAAAATGGTTATGGGAAGTTTTTTGGAATTATGCAGCAATCACTAGTGCTATCTTTGCACATTATCTAACTTTAAAATGAATCTCTTTATGGAATTAGTTTTTGCTCCTCAAATTTCTAATTTTTTCTTTGTACACATCTTGGCAGTGATATGTACAACAACTGGACCGTCGAGCTGAAAGAAATGGCTGACCGTATCAAGAGCATGCGCCAACAGTTATTTGATGCTATTCAAGCTAGAGGTTTTGATAAAGCTTGTTTTCTCTTATATTCCATTCCTTTTATCTTCTTTCCGGGTTTGCAGAATCATTACTCTGCATTTTTTTGTTCTTGACACGTTATCTGGTTTGCAGGCACACCTGGCGACTGGAGTCACATTATCAAACAGATCGGGATGTTTACTTTTACCGGATTGAACAAGGAGCAAGTTGAATTCATGACCAAAGAGTTTCACATTTACATGACCTCTGACGGGTGAGTCAACTTAATATCCCATCGTTTCTTGTCAATATCTTTAGGCATATGAGAGAGTTTGGTTTCTGAAATGCATAAATATATGATATGAAGATAGTTCTAAGATACTCTCGCCAAACGCTTTGTTCTAAGAGTATTAGAGGTAATAATGAGACAAATTTAGAACTACATCCACAAGGTTTCATTAGGTTCTTCCTAGGTATGTGAACCAAGGTAGTTTGCTTTGAAGTTTTGAGAAAGTGATAGATCTGAATGTCACATTCTTGCTACAGGAATTATAGTTAAACAAAGGGAAATTAGAATTAGTAAATAACACAAGGGTGATTTTGATGTATTGCAGGAGAATAAGCATGGCAGGTCTAAGTTCGAAGACAGTACCTCACCTCGCTGATGCTATGCATGCTGCAGTCACCCGCCTTGGCTAAACTAGCGACCAGATAATATTTTTGTTGTTTCTACAAATAAAATGCGAAAAACAGAACAGCGTTTTTGTTGGCTTATACTATGAATGATTTTTCTTATGGTATCATATGTTTCCTCATGTCTTTTGATGGTTCAACCAAACTGAGGATTATGACATTGAAATCTACAATTTCCAAAGAAAATATTTGTTACTTTGAATTCTCTTGCAACCAACATTTGCTTCATCTAAAAAAGTAAATTATATGAACTCATGATTCTCCACATCAGAGAATTCATGTAAGCAAAATAAATTAATTTATTGTATGGTCAAACATTGTTTATTGCAGAATTTCCAAATATCTTGTTATTTTGTATTTGATCACTTAACATATATATGAGTTTTGGTTTTGGTTCTCGCTGGAGATAGAGAAAGCTTTGGCACACGTAAGAGAAATTATGATGTGTTGTATTAAAAAAAAAAAAATACTTGTCGGAATTGTAGGTAGAGTGGTAGACTCATTTGTTTAAGCCCCTATCTAAAAAAAATGTCAATACATGAGGGAGTTGGATGAGAAAGTGAGATCATAAACGCCACTTTTTCAAAATGATAAATTACACGACGTGATTAAACGATTAAACCATAAGGGATATTGAAATCAAATCCTTTAAAAATTATACAGAAATGTTTAGACTTGGTACAGAGTCGGGATGTTACATGCCCCCCATGCCACTACTGTACACCAACGAATTAGTCAATCAGATTTTAAAAGTCGATTGTGTCACTTTTCTGACGATAATTTTCCTACAACCAAATTCCAGCCATATTTAATTTTTCTTACAACTAAATTCTAGATCAGAATTATATTATAGGGATTTGTAATAACGATCCACAAGCACAAATCATCCCTCCCCCAAGTTTAGCACACATATGATTCTATAACTCGGGTCATGTAAGGCTGTAACACTAAAACATAATTTTTCTAACCGGTTGAGACAATCACACATCAAGATGTAGATATACATTAGCTAGAAAAATCTCCTACAATCTCACTAAACCATATGTGGATTAGTAGTTCAAATAACGAACAATTTCTTACTTAATTCACGAAATCCCAAGTGAATCATATAAGCAGCCGTGAGGGTGAATTCTAAACAATTGAAAGATAAAATAAATAAAGGAAAAGTCGTCTAGGGGTATCTTTAACCGCCCTTCTACCATATTTATCCTTTGTTTTCTTAATTTTGAAACATGCACGCACGTTGTCTCTCCAGCCCTAGAAAACTAGACGAACATTTCTATGTTTCATTTATCTGCACCAACTCAAAAACAAAAACAACTGGAAACAGAAAAGTACAGAACATAAAAGTACTTTTTTGCTTCTTTTTATTTTTGTTTTGTTTTGTTTCATTCGGTGGTGAAAGAACTGAGACAAGGGAGAGCGAAAGGACTAGTTTCTTGATCTGTACGTCTCTTTTGCTTTCTTCTTTTTCCGTTTTTTGGATTTCATTTGCTTTGTGTTTTTTTTTTTTGAATATTTTTGTCAATAAAAAAGAGAGAAAAACAAAAGAAAGTGTGTGGAGAGATATAAATTGAGAGGAGTAAATTTGGGAATGGTGCGGACATTAGGACGTAAACTAAGCTGGCCAAGATCTTTCAGTTTTAGAAAGATGTTCGATGGTCGGAACTCTGGACATTCATCCTTCTCTTCTCGTGGGGATGGCATGCATACACCCGAGCGCGAACTCGCCATACATGAATTGGACGCTTCACCATCGACTCGTAGAGGCAAGCAAAATCGGAGATCAGGTATACAACATATTAGCTTTACATAATCTTTGTATTGATCCTTATATATACACCATATTAGTGAGACTAGTTAATTTGGAATCCTTACATAATCTTTTGTATTGATCTATTTTAGACATGGAAGTGATGAAGGAAAGATTCGCAAAACTGCTGCTTGGAGAGGACATGTCAGGCGGAGGGGATGGGGTGACCTCTGCGTTAGCTCTATCAAATGCCATCACCAGACTCGCTGGTACGTATTTGACATTTTATACCATAACTTAAACTTTAATGTCTAATTAACTATTTGAATATGGTTAAAATAATTCACAAACTATGTGGCTTTGGTGTTGGCAGATTCAATGTTTGGGGAGCAGATGAAATTACAGCCTATGTATCCTGAAACAAAGGAGATTTGGAGGAAAGAAATGGATTGGTTATTATCTGTGATTGATCACATTGTCCAGTTTGTTCCTTCTAAACAAATGGCTAAAAATGGCCAATTCACTGAGGTAAAGGCATACATTAGCCAATAATTATGTAGATAACCAACAATTCCTAGTGGCTTTTTTTTGTTTGTTTGCTTACTGACCCTAATTTTCTCCTTTCTAGATCATGGTGACAAAACAAAGAGATGATTTGCTGACGAACATTCCAGCCTTACGCAAGCTTGACTCGGTTCTTCTCGTGAGTTTTAACTGCATCCGCACCGCATGATTGTTTCAGCCACGGTTTAATTACAACGTTGGCTAAATAACATAACATTTTAGTACATTTGTTTTATCAAAAACCAAACCGTTTGCAAATTATAAGCATGAAATACAAATGAAAACATTAAATGGCAAATAGTATTACTATACTTCTTTTTTTTTTTTGTATGGAAACATAATCATCTTTGTTCTTCTTTCGCGGTAGCATCCTACTTATTCAATTACTCATTTGGCAGGACACTTTGGACAACTTCAAGGATCAGAAAGACTTTTGGTATGTGCCAAGAGACATTGAGGATGCAGATCACAATGGAGATTGGAGGAAGCCGGATGAGAACTGGTGGTTACCAGTTGTTAAGGTTCCAAGTGATGGTTTGTCTGAGGAATCACGTAGGTGGTTGCAAAATCAGAAAGACTCTGTGGCACAAGTCCTTAAAGCCGCCACGGCCATCAATGCTCAAGTATTGTCTGAAATGCACATTCCTGATAACTACATTGACTCTCTTCCAAAGGTAATAATTTACTTCTTCTAAATGAGTGTTCTGTTTCATTTCAAAATTTACTCTAAAGCTAAGAAGCTGATGATGAGACGGTTGGTGTTGTAGAATGGGAAGACAAGCCTTGGTGATTTCCTTTACAAGAGCATAACAGAGGAATGCTTTGATCCTGACTACTTCATTTCTTTCTTGGATTTGTCAACGGAATACAAAGTGCTTGATTTAAAGAACAGGATAGAAGCTTCCATGGTGATATGGAAAAGGAAGATGTGCCAGAAAGAGAAAGACGGCAAATCTCAGTGGGGATCAACTGTTAGCTTAGAGAAGAGAGAGCTTTTCGAGGTCCGAGCCGAGACCATATTGGTTATGCTCAAACAACAGTTCCCTGGGATCCCACAATCCTCGCTTGAAGTCTCCAAGATTAGAAACAACAAGGTAATAATAATACAACAAGAGAGACAAAAACAACAAAATATTATACTGGAAACTAAGTTGTGATGGTTTTTTTACAGGACGTTGGACAGGCGATATTGGAGAGCTATTCAAGGGTATTAGAAAGTCTAGCTTCAAAGATAATGTCAAGAGTAGAGGACGTTCTTGAAGCTGATCGGCTAGTTCAAAGACAACTGATGGGAGAAGCAGATACAAGATCAGAAAGCGAGGCAGAACTAGAATTATTCGAAGAAACCGAAAAAGTGGTTGGTGCAGAAACACCAAACTCGAGGAAACTATCAGACTTCATTGGGTGGAGATTATCATCCGATACTAAAAAGCATAGTTCAATGAGCGATATAGAATTCTTCCACAGAGTTGAAGAGGCAAAGGAGAAACCAATGATGAAGTCTCCAAGAGCTCTACCTAAGAAATTTTCATATCTAGCAAAGTTAGAGAACATGAGAAGCCCCAGTGACAGACACTGATAGTGAAAAATAGAACAGGGCATAGAAGAAGAAAGAACAAAGAGAGTGAGAGAGAGAGAGAGAATAGGGGAGGCTATTTTGTGTGAGAGAATGTGTACATATATATAACAAAATGCAGGCATTGGTTTTAGGATTTGGACCTCTTTGGTTGATGATCATGTTTGTTGTTGCTTTGTTTAACTAATTGCTTCCTGTTTGTTTTTTTTTCTATAAGGGAAGTGTGAATCAGTGTGAAACAAACCTATGTATTTGTACTTGGTTGGTTATTTATTTGGTATTTGTAATGTAACGTTTATAACATTGTTTACTGATGCAATTTTTAAAGCGATTTTGTAACCAATACGAATCGAACCGTGCCAATGGCATATTCGGTAATTATTAGTTAATCCCAACCAGAAACAAAAACAAAGCAGAGAGTCTCATCGAAAGAGACATTGACCAATCGCAGCAATGAAGGAAGACATGGAGAAGATGGTAGCGGTAGGGCTCGTATGGGGAGCCACTAATGCTCTGATCCGCCGTGCCGCTCTCGCCTGGGATAATAGAAAGTCTTCAACAACAGAGTCTTCTCCTCCTAGTCTTCAGATCCGCCGCAAAATCATGATCGCGATCCGCGACTGGATCAATCTCCTCCTCTTCTGGCAATACTCAGTTCCTTTCCTCGTCAACCTCTCCGCATCCGCTACGTTCTTCGCCCTACTCAGCCACGCTCCTATCTCTCTAGCTGTTCCGGTCACCAACGCCACGACCTTCGCCGCAACCGCCGCTTTTGGGATTCTTTTAGGTGAAGAAACTCAAATCGGACCTGCTTTGTTAGGTACCAGCTTCATTGTTTTTGGAATTTGGCTTTGTCTTGTCTGAATTTTGGGATTTTTGTAAACCGTAACTCTGTTTCCGCGACATATATATATATATTTGTTTGCCTCTGATATGTGTTCTCACGTTCATTGTTCATTATTTTGATCGTGTTCTCTTCTGGTGAGTATCATCAAGCATTGCTTTATTATAGGCAAAAGAAAGTAATAATAGTAAAAAAAAAAATTCTCGAATACAAAATTTAGAGGGAGAACCAAGGAAAAAAAAATTACTGAAAGGTTTACATGAATTGAAAGAAGAAATGTAAGAGAAATGATTAAGAGAACACAAGGACTTTGGATCGATTAATGATGGCAT
>NC_025704.1:10279555-10355417 GCF_000633955.1 Camelina sativa
TTCTATAAGGGAAGTGTGAATCAGTGTGAAACAAACCTATGTATTTGTACTTGGTTGGTTATTTATTTGGTATTTGTAATGTAACGTTTATAACATTGTTTACTGATGCAATTTTTAAAGCGATTTTGTAACCAATACGAATCGAACCGTGCCAATGGCATATTCGGTAATTATTAGTTAATCCCAACCAGAAACAAAAACAAAGCAGAGAGTCTCATCGAAAGAGACATTGACCAATCGCAGCAATGAAGGAAGACATGGAGAAGATGGTAGCGGTAGGGCTCGTATGGGGAGCCACTAATGCTCTGATCCGCCGTGCCGCTCTCGCCTGGGATAATAGAAAGTCTTCAACAACAGAGTCTTCTCCTCCTACTCTTCAGATCCGCCGCAAAATCATGATCGCGATCCGCGACTGGATCAATCTCCTCCTCTTCTGGCAATACTCAGTTCCTTTCCTCGTCAACCTCTCCGCATCCGCTACGTTCTTCGCCCTACTCAGCCACGCTCCTATCTCTCTAGCTGTTCCGGTCACCAACGCCACGACCTTCGCCGCAACCGCCGCTTTTGGGATCCTTTTAGGTGAAGAAACTCAAATCGGACCTGCTTTGTTAGGTACCAGCTTCATTGTTTTTGGAATTTGGCTTTGTCTTGTCTGAATTTTGGGATTTTTGTAAACCGTAACTCTGTTTCCGCGACATATATATATATATTTGTTTGCCTCTGATATGTGTTCTCACGTTCATTGTTCATTATTTTGATCGTGTTCTCTTCTGGTGAGTATCATCAAGCATTGCTTTATTATAGGCAAAAGAAAGTAATAATAGTAAAAAAAAAAATTCTCGAATACAAAATTTAGAGGGAGAACCAAGGAAAAAAAAATTACTGAAAGGTTTACATGAATTGAAAGAAGAAATGTAAGAGAAATGATTAAGAGAACACAAGGACTTTGGATCGATTAATGATGGCATTGGCATTTACAATATATAAAACAAAAAAAAACAAAAAAAACACACTGATATTACGAAATTTTGATTTTTTTTTCATATCAAGATGTTACTGCATAAGAGAAATGGGTAAAAAATCTATCATTTTTAGACGACCTGAATCCATTCTCCAGTGCTGGGAACACCCTTGTGGACGGCGAAGAGAAGATAGTAACCGGGAGGAGCGATGTTTCCATTTGGTGGTGCGACTGCCTGGATATCGTAACCAGCACCAGCGGGTTTGACATCAGCGACGCCCAAGATGAGCATCCTCATGTTCATGGAGATACTGTGTGTTGTGAAGGCTGGTGCTAACATGGTAACCTTGAGATTCTCCTTGGTCACTCCCTTTTGGTTAAGGTCGGCCTTCACGTTGAAGAACTGTCCGTATCTGACCTGTTTTGGGGTGCCTGCGGCGACGATCTTTGGCCTCATGTTGGCTAGAGCCGGGTCGAGGTAAGGTGGGGAGAATTTCTCAACGCGAAGCTCCGTTGGGAACTCGACGTTGTACTTGTAACCGTCGTTGGTGTTGCTTCCACCGACAAGAACCTTACCGTCAGGGAGGATGATGGCGGTGGAGTGGTACATACGTGGGATGGTGGAGGCCTGAAGCTCTTTGAAACGCTTTGCACGTGGAGCACGGGGCTTGTACAAGATGGGAGAAAAGGCAGGGTCTTTACCGTAGCCCCATCCTGAACAACCACGTTTAGCTCCGTTTACTAGAAGGATGTCTCCGTTGGGGAGGATGACTGTGTCACTCATGACTCGTGGCGTCGGCATCATCTCCGTCTTCCATCGTGGCTTCGCGCTGTTGATCCTTATCCTGGCGCAATCTTGCAATGCAGGATCGAACGTCCTTCTACCAGCCCTGTAGTACGAGTCTTGTTTGGTACCACCGCAGACGAGGACCTCGGCAGGGATGACCTTGGGGTTTTTCACGTAAAGTTGGATGGGGAGGAGGGCGGAGGAACCTGATCCGGGGTAGTTACGGGCACCACCTGGGAGCTGAGGGAACTCCCTGATGACTTGGTTTGTTTTGGGGCTTAGAAGAATGGATCGGTTGTTTGCGAAGATGAAGAGGTTACCGTCGGTGTTGAGCCACACGAAAGGGTACAGGTTGTTCTCTTCCGGGTCATCTGTTTGCTTGAGGAGCAATGAGTCGTAGAGCTTCCTGTTGTTCTGTCCTTCCTCTGGAATGTACTCGTAGTTCAAGGCGTCTCGTCCACCGATCACGAAGAACTTGCCGTCAGGGAGAGTGGCTTGCGTTGAGTACCATCTCTTCGCAGCCAATGCCTGAGGGTATTCTTCCCACACGCAGTTATCACAGCTGGCTAGGTACCTTGCGGTGTTGGCGCCTCCATTGTATCCTCCGGTACTCACCAATGTCCCGTTTTTAGTCAAACCTCCGGATGAGCACCATGTATCGGTGGCAAGCTATCGTGAAACATGTGAATTCAAAATATTTAATTCAAGTCCATATAATATAATTCTGTTTAAACAAGATCGTGTCATAGAGTTTGAACGTACGGATAGAGGCTTAATGGCGCCGTTGTTGACATCAATGAGAACCGAATGAGCCCAACAATCGATCCGGTTAGTCTTGGCGTCCACGACATGGCATGGTACACCTGGAGGCAACTTAATCTTTGAAATTCTCCAAATGGTGGCGTCGTAGTACTGGACCTTGTTGATGACTGGCATCAGAATCGCATGCATACCGGACACACCAGAGTTTTGCAAGAAAATCTCCCACTTACCACCCCAGTTTGTCTGAGCTTCCATACTCCCACCACGTCTTCTTCCACCTTTTCCAGCCACTGCCGCTGCAGGCTGTGGTTTCACAGCCTTGGCCGCCCCATTGCCGTGGCCGTGGTTGAAGCCAGGGAGGAAAGGTAGAAACGGTAGAGGGAAGATGGCCTCCGACACAGCTGCGAGCATAAGGACAGATACTGTCCATATGACTCTTGTTGAGGCTCTCATTTTTTTAATTTTTTACTTTTTTTTTTCTTCCCCTGTTTTGCTTGGGGAAATGAGAAATTGGATCCCAGGCTTATTTGGATTATGATATGCCTGAACAAATAAGCTTACCGTCTCTACGTATTTTATAGGTTATTTTTCACTTACGTTTATTATTAGCTATTGCTATTTTTAAATGTGTGGGTAAGAAGACGTCTCCCCAAAACAACCTGTAGTTGTTTTTGTGATGGAAGAAAATATTGGTGTTTTCATATCTGTCTCTCGTGCTTTCTTTTTTTTACAATGACGTGGTCATGCAGACAATTCCTTAATTTGATGTCATACAGCTAAGGACTATATCCTTACATGACAATCCTCGGATGGATCCAAAAGTTTTTTAGTAGGTGCATAATACAAACACAACAAATATCTATCATACACATATTTCCTGAAAAGTAAAAGAGCAACGTGAAAAATGGTTGGTACCATACTCCCAACTAACGTAATTAATGAATGCAAACATTTTGATTTGCTAAAATTTATGGTTTTATACTAGCTTTTGCAGACTGTTACAACAGGAGATCTATAACGAGATGGGTGCCTGAAAGCAATACTTACTAATTAAAACGAGTATGAGCCTCCAAACCAAAAGCGTCTTGGAATTTTGCTTTGTGTCTTCTAGCGGAGCAAGTGTTCCGAACCCCACGATCAATCACTTTGAACAGTCCCTCAACCGGAGTGCTGAGTAAAAATCCGATCGTGTCTCTCCCGCCATATGGTTTAAACAACTGCTCGAGCTGCTATGAGCCTTTGAAAGGCCATTTGTTTTTCATGAACAGGTGCTTTGAGCCAAGCAAGAGAGTTTGGTCATTTCGTTGGGAATAAATGCAAACATTCCCAGTCGATCCAACTTAACAATTACGATGCATTCAAGCATGAACGTTGACCCCCGCCCTGACGTTAAGACCCTTTTTTTTTTAAGGAAAACAAAAAAAGAAAACTACAAAGATAATTAATGCGGTCGCCTGTTGTTGTCTAGGACCGATTTTGATTTATTGAGGACCCTAATAATTTATATAGTAAATTGTTGTGTAAGAACATTAAATCTGTTCGTACAATGGGTCTCTTGAATTTGTTGAGGAATCATTGTGGTTAACCTTTGCCAATGTAAACACCTTCAATGACAAGAGCACCCAGTGACTATCAACGCCAAGAGTGCACGAGGTCATCTCGGATATTTTCATCTCTATCTCTCGTTTTTCTTCTTTTGTTTGTCGCTTTATTCCTCGAGCTGCTAACTCTTTAGCAGACTCGCTTGCAAAACAGTCTCTTTCGATGTATGGACATTCTAAGTTTAATGAAAGTTTGGGTGCGCAAAAAAAAAAAAGACAAAGAGCACCCAGTTTCTTACATGCTTCAGTGGTTTGGATATCGCCTGCCTAATGTACATGGATAATACTTACTAATTAGTTATTCATATCACTGATTTCTTGGTTGATAACTGACAAGATTCCATGAAACACTTAGGGGGTGTTATTGGATTAAGGATTTTAATAGATTTTAATTAACCCAAGACATTAGTGGATTTAAAAGTCTAATGCATTTGTGTGGACTTTATAATGCACATAAGGTGGATTTGAAAGTCATTGATAATATATTTTTGGTGATTGTTATGGATTTTTTTTTAAAGTTATTGTTAGAAAAAAATATATATATATATATCCATAAACTGTGTTATACACCAAAATTATATTAAATTAATAACACCCAGACTTTTACACATGTCATGGAAAACTTGAATTAAACTGTATTTGTTTTCAATCCAGATTTTTGATGTAATTAAAGAACCTAGATGTCATGAACCCAGAAAAGAAAAAGTAAAGAACACAGAAAAAAATCTCAAAAATAACACAGATCTGATGAATAAGTGTGATTATATACAAAAAGTTTGAGGAGGAAGAAACAGAGATTGAACCCAGAAAAAAAAAGTGTGATTATATCATAAACCAAAAAAAAAAGTTATAGATCATGAACCCAGAAAAAAAAAGTTAAAGAACACAAAAAAAAAATTCTCAAAAATAATACAGATCTAATGAATAAGTGTGATTATATAAAAGAATTGAAAAAAAAAATCAAACAATAATATATCAAAGGCTAAAGATCCATCTAGAGAGAGGAGAAGAAAATGAAATGATTGAGAAAAGTGTGGTATTGTGTTTGTTCATATTTTAGAAGCAAAGTAAAATCTAAAATCACACAAAATCCAGTAGATATTGAATAACACTAGATTTTAATGGATTTTTTAAAATACCTAATTGAATAACACCTGATTCTCAAATACATCAAACTCCTTTAAAAACCACAATCCAATAACACCCCCTTAGTTTAGGGAGAATAGAGTCGTGGTATTCATTGCGGTTTTTACATTACAAGCGTTGTTATATGGGATAGAGATAAATATATATTACAAACCATTATTCACTTTGTTCCTTCCTGCCTTCATAGATCTGCCTACAATAATGAATACGAGAACCACTCATAAATAATCAAATCAAACCATCCCAAGCAAGAAATTGTTGTTGAAACAGAGTAACAGACCTAATGAAAGCAATCTACATAACATTAAAGTTCCGATAACACCCTAACATCATGGTCTAAGAAAACAATTTTTAACTAACTTAAGCAATGAATGAATACACAGCATCTCTGAAAAATCAACACAAAAGGACGTTCAAGTTCTCATGACCAACTTAAGCTTTTGTTTAGTAGTATTACAGTTGACCATGAGAGGCTAAACCTATCAAAACAATCAGTCCAAGACC
Source organism: Camelina sativa (assembly GCF_000633955.1). Classification (NCBI taxonomy): domain Eukaryota; kingdom Viridiplantae; phylum Streptophyta; class Magnoliopsida; order Brassicales; family Brassicaceae; genus Camelina; species Camelina sativa. Next base: position 10,285,317 of record NC_025704.1, read on the forward strand.
AACAGTTAAAGGAAAGAAGCCAAAATCATAAGAAAGACTAAATCTGACTCAATATACAAAGGTATATGAATCAGAAAAGCAGTTGTAACTCTGTAAGGGATCTAATAAAGTTCTTTTAGTAAGACAGTCTAAAAACAAATACCACACAATGCCTTAAGAGGGACTTATAGGTTACTAACATCCAACGTTGAATTAAACTGCAAAGCTAGTAACTTGATTAATTACTACTCTTCAGGAGACTCCAGAGATTCAAGAACAAGACTGATCTCACATTATCTATCACCTCATAAGTCAAATCCCACCATTATTGGCACAAACACAATTGACAAATAGAAACAAAAACCCTAGATAACATACGCAAGTCTCAGATTCCAATTCAAATTCGAATATCCTAAATTCATAACCATAAAAGTTTTTTTTTTAAAACCAAGAATTTGTAAGAAAGTTCAAACCTTTAAATTGCAAATTGAAATCAAGAAGAGGATCGTTTGCCTTCACAATCAAGACTGTTATCAAAGTTCTTAGAAGGGTATTTAGCAGTAATCCCAGCGACTTCAAAGACGAGGTTATCCCCAGAAGATCGAATCCCAGAGATAGACCACCACTTGAAAAACGCCCGGACCCGAATCCCTTGGAGCTCCGCGATCTTGCCCTGAGAGATCCGACCCGTTACTTTGTTGGAGTAAGTGGCGATGTAGTTATCAGGAGGAAGCGTGATTTTGCAAGTCCCGTGGAGGAAGAGGGAGAAGTCACCGGAGGTTTGGTTTAGGACGTAATCTTTCACGGATGAAGGGAGTAGCCCAATTGGGAACCCATGATTCGTGAGCTCTGCGTGAGCACGACTCGGTGTCTTCTTCAATTGAGGATTCGGATCGTCCTGTAGGGAGAAGATGGGTGACAGAATCAGGAAAGAGATAAGGAACAAGAGAGATATCTTCATTGTTTTCGTCAAAGAGATAACAAATTCGAGTTTCTCACGTTTTAGAGGGTTTTAAAGCTTGGATCGGGTCACCCAATCATACCCCGTTTAGGTTAACATAATGTCATCGGTTCTTTACCTTAGTCTAGCTACTGTTGACCAATTAGTAATTTTGACCTTCACCGTAACCGTTTAATAGTTTATTAAAGTGATTTCGGTTAATGGTTACGGTTTAGTTTTGGTCATGTTTAATAAGACTATTTGATAAATAAGGCTTCACAACCTAGGGTGGAAATGGTTACATTAGGGATGAACGAGTTGAAAAAATATGAGTTGAATAAAATTGGCTGAATAGCATTCAATTCATTCATCTACTAAATAGGAGATGAAAGAGTTGAACAAATTTACTTTTGTTCATTTCTTCAGCTTTTTTGGTTGAATGAGTTGAATAAGTTTTCCAACTTATGCATCTCAAATGGTAAAAAACTAGATGAATAATCATTCAACTTATTCAACCTATTAATTTAAGTCATCCATTTGCATCCCTAATTAGTCTTATCAAGTTATTAAATAGTTTTCATGTGGAGGTACAACTTAATTCAAGTCTTTATTAATGATCTTCGTCCTTGAAGATTTCAATTTGAGGGAGGAGTAATATCAGCTTAACCGTTAGTTTGTTAGGTGGTTGATGTTGATTAAGCTTAATGTATATATTGAGACATAAGGAAAAACTTTGCACAGTGGTCTTTTGTTTATTAATTCAGTAAGACTGAAATTTCCATTACACATTTCTTTCTTTCTCCCATCTCTCTAAGTTACAATTGTCATAGCCATGAAGCAAAATCATAGTGGGTCTAATCAAAAACCATTTTTTTCGAAGCTTTATAAGATTCCACTAGGGACGTCACGGTTCAGGTTTGGCCTTTGAAAGATTAAATCGGCATGCTTGGACTGCATCGTCAATGGATAAGAACACATACTCCTTTCCTATCTTCTCCACAAAATGCGATAGCATCATCTTTTCTAAGACTTCAAATCTTGGGTTTATTAGCACCATCTGCAATAAATTAAAGTATATATATAAATTTCCATTTGAGCAAATATTAGAAGGACGCTCTTCAAAAAAATTGAAAGGTATTATAAACCTTGATGTCTTTTGCTCCAAGGATTCTTTGAACTTCAAGTAGTGTTTCCATCCCTGTCACGTCGATCGTTGAAACTCCTGAAGACAACAATAATAATTAGCAATTAATATGATACTTGTTTGCTAATAGACAAGATTAGTGAGTAAATTAAAGTCACCAGAGAGATCAAGGAGAAGAAACTCGACGACTTCAGGTTCATCACGAATCCACCTCAAGATCCGTTCGCGGACGTAAGTGCTGTTAGCAAAAAAGATAGGAGAACCCAATTGAAGAATGACACAACCAAGCATCTCCTCGGAGGTTGGGTACTGTTCTATGTCTCGAAACATAACCGAGTTCGGTATTCTTCCTAATTTACAAGTCGACGGCCTTGCAACGTACAACAACGCTCTAAGGATAGAAAACCCAACGGAGATGATGAGACCGTAGTCCATGCTAATGAAGGAAACACCGAAAAAAGCCGACATGCAGACGACGAAATCAAACTTGTCAACCTTGTAGAGATGGTACATCTCCTCGTAGTTGATGAGTCCCAACATGGCTGACATAATGATGGCTGAGAGACCAACCAGTGGTGTGTAACTGAATAGAGGCGCTAGGAAGAGAAGCACAAGCATCATGCAAATGCCCATCACTACATTAGACATTGGTGTCTTTGTCCCCGCGTTGTAGTTCACTGCCGTCTTTGAAAATGGCCCTGAATATATCCGATCATATTAGTTAACGATATATTTTAATATTGAAACCTAATATCAAAGATCTTTGGCTCTGGATTTATTTGTTATTAGTTACCTGTTGTCAGATAGCAAGAAGTAAAGGAGCCAACTACGTTCATAAGACCAAATGCTATCATCTCTTTGTTCCCGTCCGTTTGTTCGTTCTTCATTACAGCAAAGCTTCTTCCGATTGCTATCCCTTCCTGAAAATTATCCATTCATCTTTTTATAAATTAATCAATCATATATTAATAAATAGTCAAATATGAGCTAAAAAAATATGGTGGATATAGTTATTTACGGCCAGAGCGATGAGGCCAGTGACGATCCCGGCCTTTAAAACCATCCCTAGATACTTGGATTCAAAGTTCAAATGTTGAATAGAAGGAGGGTTTAGTCCTTTCTTTAAAGGCCCAACCTGTATGCAGAAACATACTATTAATAGAAACCCTAGTTGCTCGAAGTCTTAAAACATGTTCACACAAATTTTAATTAATTATGTTTGGCATGTGAGTATTGAAATTGCTCACAGTTTGGATCCCGTGTGCTGTTCCTTTTACCAGAAAAGCAACTACACAACCCACAATGACGACCACCATTGGACCCATTGCTGATACCCAAAACAGCTTTGGGTACCTCTGCTTCTGCAATAGTTACAAATTTTCAATCATATTAGTTCTAGTGAAGCATTTAATTTGAGAAGCCATTTGACTTCTAACATATGTGAAAGGGTGCTTATGTGAAAATAAGGCATAATAGTAACTAAATTATTATTTTCCAAAAAATCAACTCAAAGTGGTATGTTAAAAGGTGAGGAATGATTACAATAATAAATAGAGAAAAGAAAAGTGGAAGATCTTGAAAGGTCCAAATCCAATAGTTTTTGACTAAGTGGATAAAAAGACTTAAATAAATGAAATAAAGCTAGAGAAGAAGAAAAGTTACAATGTGTCGAGTGGATTGTAGGAATACAAGAAAGCAGACCCCAGCCAACGTACTTTGCCACTTCCACTGCACCAAGTAACACCCTCCCAGGATAACACAATTAGCCTTTGGTATAAAATTTCTTGTAATTATATATATATTTTAAAGAGAAAAAGAAAGAGAGATGACCTCAGCGCGGTTGACTACGATTGAGTGGATAACTGACACGACGTCGGTTTTGTGCGTAAAATGGGCTAAACCAAAGACGCCCTTAAGTTGTTGGAGGAGAATGATGATCGCGGTACCGCCCATGAAGCCCGTTATGGTCGAATGTGACAAGAAATCCACCAATATCCCCAACCTATATATATATATGTATATTTTTTGTTTCTTTAAGTAATAAAGTTTAAAACGTTTGTTTAACATAAAGATAGTGTTTTCACATATATGTACCTTAGGAATCCCATAGCAAATTGGAATATACCGGTGACGAGAGTGGCGGTGAAGATCAAATGAAGGTAGAGCTCTGGATCATTTTTGGACATCTCCTCACCGAATGTCTCAGCGATCAGCAAAGAGCATGCTGCAACTGTTCCCACCGCTAGATTGTTTGAACTTCCAAACACCGCGTACACAAATGGCGGCACAAAGCTTGAATCTGAATTCCCATAATTTTTTTTTTAAGAAAAAATTGGAATATTAGATATATGTTCAATATTAAAATCTATTAGAGCGAATTGTACTATACTGTCTTAACTTGAAATATATAAATAATTAACCTAATAGGGGAGTTCCTTATTGTTGGTTCATAAGAACAAAATAGAAGATAAATAAATTGAGACAAGTACAGTTGGCAACACCGAGTGTTAGTTCGTGTGGGACAACAATGGACTGCCAATATCATTTCTATTTAAGGTTCATCTACCTATTTTAGTCTCACAATAAAAACATGAAAAACTCATCCAAATACGAATTATTTAGATTTCAATTATATTGATAAGAATCAAGTATATATGGAAGTTTTCAGAAATGATTTGTCAAAAATAAACAAAATAAATATTGTTAAAATCAGTATTTAATATTTTTATATTAATTCTTGTTTTTAAAAGATACTCTTGAAAAAAATCAAACTTAAATGGCTTCATTCTGTTTATTTCCAGAATCAACATATACAACTTCTTAGTAATATGAAGTTTCAAAAAAATCATGAATCATATTGGTACCATAGTAGCCTGAGCTAGATGGCTTAACGGTAGACTAAAAATAAATATATATCCAGAGTAAGATCAGACTTACTATGAAGTATGAACACATAAATAGTTTGTTTGTTGTTTTGCAAAACCGAAATTATACACCTTTTTTGCGAAATCACTTTAAGAAACATGATTTACTATATATTAAAAAAATCATATTTCTTAACGAATGTTCTCATTGGGTGCAATGATTCATATATAAATGATGTTGCATAATGAAAAAAAAAAAGAGAAAAAAAAAGGGAAGGGAGCTCACATAGGCCTATGATGGGAGGAATACTGGCGAGCTTAGCATAACTTATTCCCTGAGGAACGGCAAGACTGGTGATGGTGATCCCGGCCAGCACATCGTACTTTAGTTTTTGCAAATCGTACTTTGGGAGCCACTCAAAGACTGGAATAAAATACTCCAACAACTTTTTTGTTTTCATCAAACCGTTTGGCTCTTGCCCAATCGGTTTGAATGGATCGTCGGGAAAGAAGGTTTCTTTACATTTTTTTCTTAGTTTTACACCAAAGTTTCTAGGGGCCGAGAAATTAACTCCGCGGCCCTTTGGCGACGTCGACGAGGAAGAGTTTGTTAGTGCACCCTCCATAGTTACAAAAGCTGTGTTTTGTGTTTTTTTCTTTCTTTGATATTCTCAGTTCTTTGTAGAGTAAATATTGGAGAGTATGGGTTGTATATATAGATGGAGATGGCCAAAGAAAGTGGGAAATTACTGTTAGAGATTTATTCCACGTTGACCCATGTTTTAATAGGGTGTGTGGTGTGTTCTTTGTCTTTTTATGGTTATAAATCTGCTAATCTTATCTAATACAGCAGTTAATTCGGTGTCTAATATCCCATATGTCCATCCATACTAGGTATTTATTAGCCAAATACGAAATTTATGATTTACTATTAATATTTTATTTTTAATGTTGTGTTTTAGTCTTTTAGATAATTCAAATGAAGAAGAGACAGTAGATAGAAAATCTGTCATATACATGATGATGATGATGAATCAGATATTAAAGTGTATCACATAAAATTTATAAGTAGTCAAAATAATTAATATCAAAGAGTCTTAAATGTTAATTTAACTATTTATTTCCATTATCGACCAAAAAAAATATATTTTCTTCTAAGATTAGATTATTACATTTTCTTATTATTTTTGTTTCAATGCTAAAATAAATTTTTTCATATATATATATATATATTTTTTTTGCCAGCATTTTTCATATATTTCTTAAAAATAAAAATATGTTCTCATTGTAAATTTTTTTATAATTTACATAAATTAGTCAATCTTATCATTTTCTCAAACTGCATAAAAACATAACGAGAATCTCATTGGCTTTTTTGAAGCTAATTAACATATGAGAATCAAATCATAAATTGCATCTAAATAGTACAAGTCTAAATCTCTTCATCGGGAAATAACTCATCCTTGAGTGATGGAGCAATCCACTGGATTTGAATATAAGTAATCTCCCATAGGTCATCATCTTCCTTCTTCACTAGAATCTCTTTCTCCTTCATGGTACCGATCATGGTGGTCAAGAGTTCAGGCACAACCTCTTGAAGTTTGTTGTCTCCATACTCTCCCAAATCCGCCTTCATACACGTATCCATTCTCCTCAACACTCCTAACCAAAAGGTTCTAAACTCAGCACTTTCTACAATCTGTTCCAAGTAAACCAAGTAGACGTTCATGAGCATTTTCATCGCTATCTTCAAAGTCCCTTCCATGCTTCTCATCTCTCTTTCCGCGTTTTCCCGCCTTGAATAGTCTAGAAGCTTCTCATGCAAGTCATCAATTGTTGGGAATATGACATGGTCGATGCAATATATACACCCCGAGGGCGTAAATCCAAGATCTTCATGGCCCATGTTGAAACTTTTTTCAAGAGACGTCACTGCTTTGTTTCTTATCTCTTCTCGGCGTGCAAGGGTCGTTTTTCGAAAAGCCTCAGAGAGTTTTAGGAAAAGATGATGAACAAAGTTAACCCCTCTTAAGCTGTTTTCGTCCATAGATGATGAACTGCTTGTGTTGCTCGCCGGGCTGTAGCTATTCGCAGTATCGGTGGAAGCGGTTTTGTACCATTTTATCAGCATTGTAACCGACTCTGCCATGAGATCCAATATTCTCAAGTTCTTCTCAACAGAACTATTTCTTAGAGCAACAAAACTGAAGGCACAATCGATGCAATAAGCGTAACTTGCCTGTGAGAGATGTGTGGCGTTAACCGACATTAAACTAATGAGAGCATCTACAGCTTGGTCTTTAGTCTCTGGATGTCTTCCACATAAAGAGAGTAGTTGTAAAACACTTTTCCACCCAATATTGGTTTGCAGATTACTAGAGTAGTTTGTAATGATATTGCTAACAAACTCGGTTATTGAATCGTAACATGTTTCAATAATTTCTTTATCTATCTTCATCATTATCGTTAAGGACCTAAAAATCAACTCCTCTGGTAGATGATCTTGAAGGTTAGAAGCAAGAATCTTGATGCATACCTTAAACATACCCGGAATCCCTTTTTCGACAAACGGAATGGGAGAAAAGAGCGGGAAATTTGCGACATTGAGTAGATATTCATGGTAACTTGGCCAAAACATGTTGAACCGGTGGATGTTAGATAATGCAACAGCTATGATCAAATCCCAACAGAATTTGACTGTCTCTTCTTCCTCTATCGCTGTACTAAACTTTTGTCCTTTTCCAGCAGCTGCGTAGATTAAAGAACGGCCTAGATTCAAGACCGCAACATCTGGTAACACTGAGCTCTTGCTAAATATTTGACCAATCCTGCATTGTTTGATGACTTTAAGATTTTGTTCAAACTCACTCATTCCAAGAGCCACAGATTCTTCCACACTGTCTAATGCCAAGAAGTGTGAGAACCGACCCATAAGACTAGAACCTTGTCTTCTGTTAAACTTTGTGTCTTGGTTTGAATTAATGTTCATGTCTTGTTCTGATCCACCATTGTTTAAGGTCTCTTCATCAGTTGTCTCAAACTCAATGACAGACTGTGGAAGAAGTTGAAGCTTTCTGAGTTTTAAGAGACAATCCACAATGTTCCTCCACCCTCCTCTAATAGAATCACCAAAGTTGTTAGCGAGTGTGAAAACTGCTAGAGTAGCCATTCTCGGTTTCATATCATGACTAAATGCGAACAGAGTTTCTTCTGGTGTGGTGTAAGGGTTTAACAACGTTGTGAATTTACAAAAGGAAGCGATAAGCTCATCAAGAATGTCTTCAAGGCCATATTGAGCAACTCTAGCTATAGAGATCATAGCATCAACACATTCATGAAGCACTTCATCATCATCTGAATGCTCAAAGAATGCAGAAACAGCTGCTATTGATGGACCTGCAATGGTTGCAAACATATCTCTTCCTATTCTTCGATCGAACTGGCACATACTAAAGGGTTGTGTCGTCTTTGTTCTGTTCATTAACTCAATCCATCTGTTTGGATTCATTTCCACTGGACCTGAATGAGTCGATAGAGCAAATGCGTTGGTTGCTATGGATTGAAAAAGCTCAGAGAGATATTCTCTTGGAAGGTCATTTCCCGCGTTAATCGCTCGGTTATTGCGTATAAACTCATCTTCTGTCATTTTCTTCCTAACTTGAGGATTATGTTGATCTGTGTTGAGCATTATAAGCGAGTAACACAAAATATGAACAGTATCTTTGCTTGCAAAAATATCAGATGATTGTTGTTTGTAGAATCTCTCAGAGAAAGCTTCAATCATACGTTCAATCTTTTGCGACTCTCCCGGTAACCGAAACGACTCAAGAAACGTCCTCAACGCGGTATCAAGATTCATACCCGTGAACTCAAATGTATGTGTAAAGCTTCTTAGAACACTAAGATGAAACTCTTCAGGATCTCCAAGATAATCTCCAATCATAGTCTTATCCAAACCAGGTGTAAATCTGAAAAATGAAGCTAAAGCCGTTGGATCAGGAGGATCTGAGACTAAGAAGTTATACTTCAAATACTCCAAACCCTTTTTCTCATCTCTGTTGAAATGATTTGCTGCGATAGCTAGCTTCCTCTTCTGCGCTTTCCTCACTCTTATATGATCTACCCATGTCTCAAAATCTTCTTTTGGCTTTTCTATCCAAAATGGTATGTACTCATGAATCTCAACAGGGCTTGGCTTTATAACATTGGATTGATCATTTTCTTCATCACCTTCATCTTCTTCTTTATCCATATTGTCAGCAATGTTGTGAATCAAGATCACAAGACCTTCAAAGGCTTGGATTTGTAGAGAGGTTAAAGGACCAGAGGTAGGGAAGGTGTGCCTGCACAGAACTTTTCCTGTCTCTTCGAAAATATTACGACACATCGGATCACAATCGTAGTTAACATAAGCTTCAACTATGAAAGCCGGTTGTCGACAAAAGTTGATTAGCCCTTCAAGAGCAACTTCTTGTAACTGAAGGAAGCCTGTGAGAGCTGTAACTTTCAACAACACGAAGGAGAAGAAAGCTTCAAGTTGTAGCCTCATGAACCTAATAAATTAACCCATTGTTAAACTAAGTTGATAAAGAAAAACATACTTAGGTTTAAATGTAATTAAAAACAGAGGAGTTACTTGCGAAGGAAGTGATAGATATTGAGTATACAACTAGAGATCATAGATAGCACGAGAGGGCTTGAAGAAGCTCCATAATGGATCAAGTGGTGAAACAGATCATCTTGAACCATCCTAAGAAGCTTTGGATGTTGCCCGATAGCATCACCGCTTAACTCAATCGCGCTATTGATTAAAACTAAAGCAAAAATCTGGACATCTTCGTCGGCAGTGTGAACATTTGTCCCTTCAGAGTTCTCAACAACCTCAACTACATTGAGCAAAGAACATAAGAAATGGAAAATGTCGATGCAACATCTAATTCCATATCCGCCACTCATGTCGATTTCGTCAGTATCAGATTCTGTATCCTCACCACCTTCATCTCCCCTGACATCAAAATCAGGTAATCTAGAGAAGATGATTTGAATCAGCTCGTGCATTGCGTATCTTCCATTTCGTTGCAACAAATCTCCTCTCCCGGAAGATTGTTGTACCACTTGGAAACATGTATTGACGATTGTGCAAACCGCTTGATCTTCTAATAAATCCTGTTTTATTCACAACTTTGTTTGGTAAATATAATTATTTTTGCTCAAACAAACTTATTAACGTGTCTTTTTTTTCATTAAGTAAAAGAGTAAAAGATAAAGGCAAACAAAAGAAAAAAAAACATTTTGAGGAATGAACGTACGGATGATGGATGCTTCATGATTCCTATTAAAACTTGAAGAATCCTCATCATCACGGCATCTTCAGAAACCAAATCTGTTTTCTCCAAACGACAACTAGTAATCCCCGAAACAATTGAGTTCATAGCATCTTTAGCACCAGGTGTTTTCTCATCAAAAATCTCGATTTTAAGGATCTTTAAGATGGACGAAAGGGCAACGGCTGTGGCACTAGCCGGGATCTCATCGCTTTGAATAACTTCAAGGAAAGGAGATAAATAAACCGAAGGATCGATGGTGCGCCATTCCTGCTGAGGATTAAAGATAAGGGCTCTAAGAGATTTTAAGGAGTGTTGGACAGATGAATCACAATGGTCTGTTTCTTGGGGAGAAAGGTAACTTTCAGCAAGGGGTCTACGAATGACCGCAAGAACTGCACCAACCTCCGTGTTGAGCATGCATGATATGCCTAGCTCTTTTCGCTTTGCTTTCACCGCAACTCTTTCCATATCGCATGTTACCATATTCTTCTTACCAACATAGAAGAAAATTATTTTACAAACTGCGTTCTTCTTTCTATTAATTTGTTTTTGTACGGTGTTGCCTTCATAGTGCAACCCCCAAACTATATTTGGTATGTAAATTTCAGTGGCTGAGGCGTAGTGATAGGTGTGTTTCAAACCATTTGTCTTCGCAAATATAGGAAACTTACATCATTACCCACCGTCAATTTCTCAATGGCTTAAAATAGAAATCAATGTTAAGAAATATAAAATGAAAATTAAGACACATTATTTGGGTCAAACATATGTATTTTGTTACGTCTTAGTATTTCCAAGAGTAAACTAATTAATACCACAAAGATTACGTTCTCTAATTATTTCTTCCATACTTCTGTTATTTAGGGAGAATTTTTGATGGCTATTTATAGCACAATTTAAGCATCTTCTATTATATTATTAGTACTAGATTTGAACCCGCGGTATACCGCGGAACAAATTATAATTATGTTTTTAAAATTTTGATACTAATTAAGTAGAACTTATGTGTATAATAACGTAAAGTTTTATATATTTATACATATATATATATATGTAGTTTGACTAAGGAGCTAAAATGGTATAGTAGTATTTTAAAAAAAAGATTTTAAAGTATGTAGAGTTTAAAAATTAAACAGTATGCATGTATCTGCCTCGCTTGAGTTCACAGGACACCCATACATTTTACTTAATCGGTTTTTTCTAATATTGGTTTTCCAGTATGTCTTCTGAAATATATATTTAAAGTAATTAATACATATATTCTACAAAACAATTAAATTTTCTTATAAAAATTTATGCGTTATGAAACCCATATTTCTAAATTAATTTTTTAAGACCCGTACTCACATCCACCCACAAGCTTTGGTTATACTAAAAGGCTTAAAAGTGAAAAATAATTAACAATGCTATTCAACATTTGTTCTTAAAAAAGGGGTAATAATAATATATCCCAACAAAATGTTTTTCAATTTTCCTTACATCCCCAATTTTTTTTAATTAAGAAGGGAAAATTTTCTAAGATAATCAATGTTCATCTGCCATTGATGTTCCAGGTCAAGTTTAATTTCGTTTTATTCAAATCATTACCAAATTTGTTTTAGTATGATATAGGAATCGATATAGACCCACGTATATAAATTTAATGTGCGGCCCATTAAGATTACATTCTTTTAGAATTCTAATTTTGCCTTTGTTAATGATTCAGTCATTTTTGTCTTCTTGATTTCAGTTATTCAGTCATTTTTGTCTTCTTGATTTCAATTAAGTGTCTCATTTGTTAATGATTCAGTGGCAACTTGAGTAATTAGATCAGTAATTTTGGATATTCTCTAATTTGTACTTTCTCTTTTAATTTTTTTTGGGTCAAATGTACTTCTCTTTTAATTATAAGGAAGATTTTAAAAACAAAAGTTATTCAAAGTCGTCTCGATCCAAGAAGTTGTTGACTCGCATGATCACACTTGACGTCATTAGCAAAACCAATCTTTTTATGAGCAAGATCATACTCAACCCACACGTTTTGTTGATGATGGTTCCCTATTATAAATGCTTCAATACCCGCAGGCTCCGAGTTGACGAATGTGAAGCAATACTTCCGGATCTGGATTCAGGGAACAACAGCTTCTTACCCAACAAGGTCAGCGAATGTGAAGCAATACTTCTTCGATCCGGATCCAGGTACCGGGTAGAACATAAAGATTAAAATATGAATTTAGAATAAAAATTATCTTATGAATATGCGTAGGATACAGCCATGAGGCATGAGCCATGTCTAGGTTTGTGGTAATTTTAGAGAGTTGTGTGTTTGATGAGTTAGACAAAAAATGGTTGAACTCTCTATTTATAGAGAAGTACGAATGTTAGGGCTGCTTAGAAAACGTTTAACAATTTTGGAATATATTGATTAACATTAATTTTTGACTGCGAATATTTTGTATATTAATCAAATTAAATAGATATGATTGCAAAAAATTAGTGATTCCGTATATTTATAGTTTTGATTTTAGGAATGTTCAGTAATGTATGAATATATTCAAATATCGTAACTAACAAAAACGAAAGTATATTTCTGTATTTGTTTGGGTTTTAATCGTTTTAAAAATAGATTGAATGTGCTATGTGTTTGGGCTTCTGATCTGTTAACAATGGTTTTGGGTTTTAAATACCCACTAACTTATTTAAATTTGATGCAGATTAGCGGATAAGGAGATGATGAGGATCCGATTACCTATTCGAATGGGTTTTATAGACGCGCGGATCCTGCTCTATTAATTGTTTTTTCGTAGACAAAATTACCCCCAACGATTNTGCTTCAATACCCGCAGGCTCCGAGTTGACGAATGTGAAGCAATACTTCCGGATCTGGATTCAGGGAACAACAGCTTCTTACCCAACAAGGTCAGCGAATGTGAAGCAATACTTCTTCGATCCGGATCCAGGTACCGGGTAGAACATAAAGATTAAAATATGAATTTAGAATAAAAATTATCTTATGAATATGCGTAGGATACAGCCATGAGGCATGAGCCATGTCTAGGTTTGTGGTAATTTTAGAGAGTTGTGTGTTTGATGAGTTAGACAAAAAATGGTTGAACTCTCTATTTATAGAGAAGTACGAATGTTAGGGCTGCTTAGAAAACGTTTAACAATTTTGGAATATATTGATTAACATTAATTTTTGACTGCGAATATTTTGTATATTAATCAAATTAAATAGATATGATTGCAAAAAATTAGTGATTCCGTATATTTATAGTTTTGATTTTAGGAATGTTCAGTAATGTATGAATATATTCAAATATCGTAACTAACAAAAACGAAAGTATATTTCTGTATTTGTTTGGGTTTTAATCGTTTTAAAAATAGATTGAATGTGCTATGTGTTTGGGCTTCTGATCTGTTAACAATGGTTTTGGGTTTTAAATACCCACTAACTTATTTAAATTTGATGCAGATTAGCGGATAAGGAGATGATGAGGATCCGATTACCTATTCGAATGGGTTTTATAGACGCGCGGATCCTGCTCTATTAATTGTTTTTTCGTAGACAAAATTACCCCCAACGATTTCAATAATGTCTCTCCTTTATGCCAAATTGAGTGGCATTTTTGGAAATTTTGTACAAATTTCAATTTTGTACTTCTCTTTTAATAGTATTAAGATTTATAATTTAAATTAATTTTGAGAAACACATCTTAAAAAAGTTATATCCATTGAGTGATGAGATACCCATCAATATAGTATGTAATATTCATAATTTAAGTAAAAATCTTATATTTTGTAATGAACATATCAAATTAAAATTTAAGTATATTCAATTCCATTTATCAATCATATTTATTTATAGAAGTTAAAAATAATGAATTCATAAATTTTAATAATTTTGATAGCAATAATATTTTCATAAAATTACATAACACAATTAAGCATAAAATTATATCTCTTATTTAACACAAGTAAGCACAAAACTACTTCGCATAAAATTATATTTAAAAAATAACTTTTAAAATCTCTGAACTTTAAATAATATATAATTGTATTAACTACAAAGTTAGTTTAGTATATTATTAACCTTAAGTAAATATCAATTAAAATAATATTAATTTAGAATTTAAGTTTAGGCATAATGGAGATTGATATATACATAGTCTTATTTTCTGATTTATAAAAATAGAAAATAACAAAATAAAATTCTTTTTTAAAAAAACAAAACTTTTAAATCTTTATTAATAATGTTGGAACTGTTCACAATGTAACTGAGGTAGTAAGGGCAACCCCAATTGGGGGGTTATATTTTTGGGGTTCTTATAATTTTTAATTAAAATATGCTGTACTTTTAGTTGAATAAGAATTTTGAGAAGCCTAATTAAAAACCTTTCCCTCCAATGGTGGGTTCTAATTTTGAGTCTCTTAATTTGATTTTTTTTTTGAAATTAAGAAAATTAAAGTAAAATATGAAATTATTGCATATTCAGATATATGTTTATAAAATTATTTCATTTCATAAAATTTTAAACATAGAAAACATTAAAACATAATAAAATAAGTACAATTCATAACAAGGGAAAATGATTAATTGTATCCTCCAAATTTTGCCCAAATATTCTCAACCAAATCATCATGCAACCGTTTATGTTTTTATCGATCACGAACACTCAAACGAATGTTCATCATAGTGGAGACACATGAAGGCCTGGTTGTTGGTAAGTGGAAGTCCCTTTCCGAAGTTCGGTTGGACTCTATATGTGTGAATTCGGATTCATCAAATTGAGTGTACCCATCTCGTTCGTCTTCTAATATCATATTGTGCAGTATAATACATGCTCTCATTATATTTCCAATTTGTACCTTATCCCAAAGAAGAGCCAGATTTTTGACTATGGCAAATCGAGCCTGCAAAACTCCAAAAGCACGCTCGACATCTTTACGTACAATTGATGTGTAGCAAATAAAGAGTCTTTTGGAGTTTGTGGCAGTGGAATAGATTGGATAAAAGTAGACCATTTTGGATAAATACCATCCGTGAGATAGTAAGCCATTGTATTTAACTTTCCGAGCTCGACCATTTAAAATATCATCAAAAATGGGAGAACGCTCAAGAATATTTATATCATTTAATGTACCTGGAGGTCTGAAAAAAGCATGTCAGGTCCATAGATCTTGTGAAGCTACAGCCTCTAAAACGGTTGTTGGCTTGCCAGAACCACGTGTATATTGATCTTTCCATGCGGTTTGGACAGTTCTTCCACTCCCAATACATACAATCGATGCTTCCTATCATCCCCGGAAATCCGCGCATCTCTCCAATATCGAGTAGTCGTTGAAGATCTTCTGGTGTTGGTCTTCGTAAGTACTCATCCCCAAAACAATTTATGATTGCTACAACAAAATGCTCCAAGCATGAGAACGCTGTGGTTTCAGCAAGTTGGAGATATTCGTCCACTGCATCAGCTGCCGAACCATATGCCATCATACGAATTACTGCTGTACATTTTTGTAGTGTTGAAAGCCCCAACTTTCCTGTAGCATCTCTTCGTTGTTGAAAGAATGGAATTTCATTTCCGATTTCCTCAACGATACGCATGAACAAGGCCTTGTTCATTCTAAAACGGCATCGGAAAATGTGAGGGGGGTAGGTCGCATCTTCACTAAATTAATCTTTCCACAAGTGGGTGTCGCCGACTTCACGGTTTCTTTAATAGAAGGCTCTTTTTTTTTATGTATCTTCAGTCGCTGATGTTGAACCGATGGACTGAGAAGAGTTTGCCAGACTTGATTGGAAACTTGGTCACAAACTTGATTAAAGCATTCATTAATTGTGTCATCTAAATTATTGTGGGAAGAAGATGCCATTTTGGAGAGAAATGGTAATAGAAAAAAGAGAGAGTGTTTGATAAGTTTGTGAATTGGTTGTGATAATTGTTGAACCACAATGGCATTCACGTTTTATAGACATGCTTGTGCTCTAAAATCATTCGGACATATGTGGTGTTCAACGTTTACAAAGTTTGTGGTATGGTGAAGAAAAAGACAAAACTGGTACTTGTAAAAAATATGTGGTGTGGGTTGGTAAAATACAAAATACTAACTTGTACTTGTCAAAATATGTGGTCAAAAATACAATAATACAATGCTCTTCTTCCATTATTACAACAATACAATGTATGTGGTTAAAATTTAACAGTACAATGCTCTTCCAATATGTGGTGCTCACGGGGAAGACTGTTGTGTGTGGTCAAGCTCAACAAGCATCAATGTGGTCACAGTCTCACGAGAAAGACTGTTGTGTGACCCTTTATTCTGAAAAATGTAAGTAATAGTGGTTAAATACCAACCCACATAACATATCATATTCAAACTGAATCCCATGGCAAGAATTAGAGTAAAACCGATTACATAACATATTCAAACGAACCAATTACATAATTGTTCAACAAAGTAAAACCGACTACATAAGTCCGACTACATAAGACACAACAAAGTAAAACACAACCATCAAAGAAACCGATTACAAGGAAAATTCATCAATAAGTCCGAGTACATAAGACACAACAAAGTAAAACACAACTCGTTAATAAGTAAAACACAAACCGATTCAAATTAATGACAACATGTCATCAATAAGTTTGTCCTTTAAAGTTTTTTTCTGATTCAGTAAGTGAATCTTTTTTTGCAATGAGATTTTCAAGCATCACATGCTTACTATGCTTCTCTTTCATAGCAAACTCCATCTCTTTCAAAGCAAAATCCTTTTGCTTCATCTCATACATCCTCTCAACCTCTTGCACATGAAACTCCAACCAAGCTTTCGAATTTCCCACTACATCCGCTTTAGTGTTGCTGTTCTTCTTGGCCTTTCTCTTTGCAGCCTTAACACCAGGAGGACGGGTCATCATTGGTTCAGCCTTGACATCCACAGGTTGGGAACTTGAAGGATCCGCAGAACCATCCACCTGTGTCCTTTTCACTCCAGTCCCTTTAGAAGATGTGGATGCACACCACTTCTGATCATATCTAAGCTCTCGCCAAGCATGCTCGAAGGTGAATTTCTTGTTGTGATCATTGAAGTAGATCTGGTTTGCTAGCTTCATAACATCATCTTCATTCTGCACACTTGTTTTCTCCCTTGTAGCAGCCTCATAGCAATCCTTCCCCCACCGCTACTTACAGTGACTGGACTCTCTCTTTGGTCGGCTTACAACATTCATATAATCTGCAACGTCATCCGCTATCCTTCCACAGAAGGCTCCACGTCTTTGCTCATTTGAAGTTATAGGATCCTTGCTCGTGTTCAGCCAAGCACTAACAAACATCAGATCATCTGCTGGTAACCATGTATGCCTTGCTCTGCGGTTACCAACAGGGGATGCAGCTGCAGGTGGGGCGTCAGAACATTGACTCTCATATGGAGAGTCAACAAGCATGTGGGTTTCATGTTGACTTTGTAGCAGGTCGAAGAAGCCAGGAGAGTGACGATAGGGATTCATGGAGTTGTCTGAATCCATAGCCTACTTATTCGTGTGTGTGTTAGAAGGAGAAGGAAGGGTTAATGTTGTGTGATTTGTGATAAAGGCTTAATGTTGTGTGTTTTGTGTTTTACTATCAAGTGAACCTTTTATTTACACAAAGCTCACCACTAGTTTACTTTTAAAACAAGTGGGTTTAGGTTTTCAAATTTAAGTTTTTACCTAAACTACAACAACCATACATTTATCACATTAAAACAACCAACAAACCCTACACCATCAAACAATAAGTCTGATGTAGAAGCATTCATCAATGACTGACTCGACAAGTACCTCCCTAATCAAGTACTAACCATATTTATCACAACCAAAAAACAAAAACAATCATCAATGACTGACTCGACTCTTACCTAAACTAACACCAAATTAATTAAGAAAGAAGAGGATCATATATTACCTTCCTTCATGGCGGAACAGGTAGCAGTCTCGATCACAGTCCATAAGTTGGTCCATTTAACCTCAAAATAAAAGAGAGAAGTAGATCACTTAACATGCCCAAATGAAAAAACACACTTCTCAAACTTATTTTTTTGTAGAAACAATATTCTAATTAATCATGCCCAAATTAAAAACAAACTTATCAATCTACCCAATAAGATCATACATAGTAGAAGATATATCGAACAAAAACACAATCAGACCCATAGCTTTTTTGCTTCGTGGTAATCGAACAATAACACAAACTGAACCAAAGCTTTTATGTTTCCTCGTAAACGAACAATAAAATGACAACTTCCACCAAAAATATGCATCATTTCGGAACAGAGGCGAAGCAAGCAAAAACCCTAATTTTGAACAACCATCAAAGAACCCTAATTTGCAAACACAAACCCAAACAACCCTAATCTGTTTAACTAATCATAATAGATACTATTAAACTGATAAACTTACATTCGGATTCCAATAGCTTCAATCTCATCCGAATCAATCGACTTCAAAATCAAATCTCAAACGATTCAATCTCGGAGCGATTCAATATCCTCCGATTGCCCATCCGCAGATTTAATCTCCTCCGCTTCGGATCTCCTCCGACCCCAATCTCCTTTGATTCCATAGTCTTTCATTCAATCTTCTTTCTTTGTGAATTTTAGACTTCGATCGAGAGAGAAAGAGAGAGACAGAGAGATGAAAGGAAGAAAGAAATATTCGATCCGAAAAAAAAAAAATTCCTACTTCTATTATTCTGTTTGGCCAACGAATAAGTGACACTTATGGTCTCTTATTCCATAAAAGAGTCTACTAAATAAGATGCTCTCTTATATTTTTTTGATTTCTCTGATTTCTTTTTTTGCTTTTTTTCAACTACAACCCCTCTTAAAACCCTTCATTGAAGATGACCTAAAAAGTATGGTACATAGTGATAATAACAAAGAGGAATATTCTCTAAAGATCCTTTTTTTGCTAAAATGTCTGCACATTTGTTTCTTCTTCTTGGTATCCAATTGTAAGTGATCATGTTGAAAATTTTTGCTCCATTTCCTGACCTCTCGTATCCAATTGAACACTACAAAGTTGAGACCCTTATTGTTGAGGAGATTGATGAGTTCCTAATTGTCTCATTCCATATGAATTCGTTTTATTCCAAGAGTACTTGCATGTTGCATCGCCAAGACTATTTCTTGAAACTCACTTTCTAACGGACTGCTTATTGTTCTTGCTACTGCTTGGCCAGATTCTATGTAGGAACCTTTACTGTCTCGTAATATCCACCCTACTCTTGATCTCGTTTCTGAGTTCTAAAAAGATCCATCATAGTTACACTTGACCCAACCTGGGATCACCCTTTTTTCTTGTATTCGCTGAGTTGTCTGTCTTATTGTTATGTTGAAAGGCTCCAAAATATTGTCGTTGAATGTCATTGCCTCTATCCACTCTCTAGCATTTTTTTTCGCTTGAGTCATACAACTTTTCCAGTGTATATACGATCTGTTGAAATGTAAGTATGTTCCTATTTTCCCACCGTCGCCATAGGATCCAGAATGGTAAATGATTCATGATGCTATCAACATCTTTCCTTGCACTGAGCGTTAATATTGTCTGCACCTTGTTTTCTAGAGTAACCAACAGATCAATAAGTATTAAGCATGGAAAACCATAAGCATCACATGTAGCTTGAGCATATTCACAACCAAAAAATAAGTGGTCAGTTGTTTCCTCTTTGGTACAACATCGACGACAAAGGGATTGCTGACTGATATGCCTTCTCCTTAACTGTGCACCCGTTGCTAAAGCTCCATAAAGTAGACGCCATAGGAAATGTTTACAAAATAAAAATTCTTTAATTAATATTTTAAACTATGAAAATGATTTATTACAAAAACTGTGAACTAATACGGACATGTATCTATGTTTTGATGAGAAAGAGACTTTCTTTTTTTCCACATATGGTTGTTACGATTTTCAACGACGTTAACGCAATCGTAAACACTATTAGCCCTTTATTCTTTCTTCAAAATTTCTATTCAAAATAAAAGCTTGAAGCTAAGAAAACAAAGATTGAATATAAAATTAAAATATCCAAAGAGAGAGAATTTTGTTATGATTATGGCTATGACAAAACTGAAATTTTTTCTGAGATTGTAATTGTAAAAGTGTTTACGATTGCGTTAACATCGTTGAAAATATAAAAAATCAGAAAATCGGGATAGTTCATGTATTTTCAATTTTGTATCACTTATAAAATAGTTTTTGTATTTTCCTGGCAACTAAAAACTTGTGTTTTTGTTGGCAAAAGTTAAATAACTCATGTTTTTTTTTTTGCATTTTTCCATTTATGTTCTAGTTCCATTTTTTTAACAGCAAAATAAGTTTATTCATTTAAGTTAAAAGGAATCAGTTTTTTTTTTTTTCTCATGGAGAATCTATCAATGTAGAGAGCTTATTTGGGGTTAGAACCACATTGATCATATTTTTTTAAGGTAGACAGTCAGCACGAGTACATTATTAATTTATTATAACATGGAATAAAAAAAAATGTAAAAAAAAAGATATGTGTCAAAATGTTAAAATCTTCTAACTCCGATGCAAAGACTATTCATCATGAGTGCTTAATCTACGTTAATTGCATGCTATCGAATAAATAAAAAAGAAAAAAAAAATCTCACTGCCGAGAGAAGTGAAAGTTTGTATGAAAGCGGCAGGCGGCACCGAAAACTCTTTAAACCTAAGTGAAGTAAACACCAATTCGACCCAACAATCCAACCAATACCACTTATGGTCAGAGCCGGCCACAAGGCCAAGCAAGCAAAGCATATGCTTGTAGCCGCTAATAATATTAGTTATTTTTTGGCCGATTTTTCAAGGAATGTCTTATGGTCTAGTGGTTAAAACAGTCAATGTTGAGTTTGTAGTTCTTAGGTTTGAATCTTGGTAAGGTCTTAATAGGTTGCTTTTTATTTCTTTTAGAAGAAAATTATCCCAAAAATAAAAATTAGGAGGCCCATTCTTCTCCCTCGCTTGTAGCCTAGTTTATCTCCACGCCGGCTCTGCTTATGGTGCATGCATGAACCTACTCAAGATCCATCTACTTGACAAATTAGATAATCTGTTAGGAAGGGGGAAGTCTATGATGTAGAGTGAAACGATTGCGGGTCCAAGATTAATTCACGGGCTCTCGCTACTCGAAAGGATTACGCTTTTTTGGTTGCATGCTGAAAGATGTCTGCAAGATTAATTCACGGGATTTTGCTACTCTAGTTCCATTTTACAAATTAGTTTTGAAACAAAATTTTGATTTTAAGGATTTGTAGATTTGTTATAAACAATCTTCATGTTCAAAATAAACTTTAGTTATTTTGATCAATGATTAATGATTTTTTTTTTTTGAAGAAAAAGAAAAGAGGATTCAATAATTCTTGATACGACATTCATGTGTAAATCATCAACAGAAGTCAAGAAAAACTCTTTGCAAGCAATCACCAAACATTATATTTAGAGACTACATACATGCCTCTTACATTTTCTTTGTCACACAAATCCAATTGACTCGATCAAACTCCTATATATATTTCTAATTTTTGTGTTTCTAAAAGTGTTATTAGCTAATTCTACAGCTATATCATTGTTTATTGTTTTAATTTTGTTTCTGTAAGATTAAAAAGGAAGAAGAACCTTTTACTTTTATATCATCTGTTCGGTAAGCATATGCTTTCGACTACGGACCAAACACAAACATAAACACATACAACATACATTGACATCAGTTGTTTTTTCGTAAATGGGCTTTTTTCCTTAAAAACAAAAATCAGAAAGATATCAAAATCTCACCTTTCTTCTACACCCAATTCAAAACCCTAGCTGTTAATTTCTGTTTGTTCTTCTTAGGTTTTGTACCAAAGCTCTACTCTTTTTTGTTTCTCACATACTTACTTCCTCAATTTCGCTCTCGAGTAACAATGCAAAGCCATCACGAAGAATTTTTTTTATTATATTAACTATATATATAATATTTTGTATTTTTTAATCTAGTATAGTTTTACATCAATACATTATGTAGTGTATAATTTTCATTGTGTACATATAGTGGTTTATTATATACAAGTTAGGATATCCTTATTATTCATTAAATTTAATTTAGTCAACAAATTTTTTTTTTTGTGATTATTCTTTTTCATTTACAATGTAGAGCTTTTAGTATTATATAATATATTCTATTTTATAATTATATGAATATAATATAATTTGACTTTGTAATTTTGGTTGTTTTATCTCTATATCATTTAACATTTTTGTATTTATAGTTGTGCAAGTCGATTGAAATGGTGGAGTGTTTTTTTGTACAGTTTGATTTATATCAATTGTTTCTTATTAGCATGAATCAAAATTATATATATTAGGACTCAGACCCCCGGCGATATTGCGGGAAGTATTTTAGAAAAAAAAATTATAATTAAATTTAAAATTTAAAATTATTTGAATGTAATAGAATAGTTTGAATACATAAACCGTTACTAAAAACACAATCATCAAAATGAAAATTTTTAACAAAAAATATTGTATAGAATAACGCAACTTTGCAAAAAATATTATTTAAAGTATTATAAATATAAGATATTTTTATGAAGAATTATGGTAAAGATCTACGATTAAAAAAAATTATTATGACAAAGTAATCCTAACTGAGAATATTGAACTAATGGTTGTAATGGGTAAATGTAATTTTCTATTAAATAACTATAATTAAAAATATATTTAATAATGAGTGAAACTGTATCAATGAAAAATTAAAATTAAAATACACAACTCTTAAAAACAAAATAAAATAAATATTAAATATTAAAATAGTTTTGAATGAAAAGTTACAATAAATATATGCAACTGTAAATTCTATATTAAGTTTTATTAAAATTTTATATTACTATAATCATTCCTAAAATTATAGTTAGATTATAGAATAACATTAAATATTAGATATTAATATTCAAATTATTTAAATTCAACAATAAACTAAAAATTTGTTTCAACGAACCATAATTTATTAGTTATTGATGAAGAGACAAATATGTAGAGAGTTCAAACGATATGACTATTTATATAGACAAACCTATTAGAACAAAAACTTATGATGAAAAATTATGAATAAAATATAGTGAAAAGATACAACTCTACAATGAACAAACACAACTATTTGAGTTTAGAAAATAAAAAAACCAATTTTTTTACAAAAAAGTACTACGAAAAGTTGCAACTGTTGTTCTCATTAATTCAGATTGTTATATTAAAATATATTTTTAATGAAAAGTTAAGATAAATAGACGCAACTGTAAATTATATATTAATTTGTATAAAATTTCTCTATTGCTATAATCATTTCTAAAATTTTAGTTAAATTATAGAATAGCGTTGAATATTAGATATTAATATTCAATTATTTAGATTCAACATAAAATAAAAAATTGTTTCAACAAACTTGTTAGTTAGTAATGAAGAGACAAATATAAAGAGGGTTCAAAAAGTATGACTATTTAAATAGACACACCAATTAGAACGAAAAGTTGTGATAAAAAAAAAATATCAAATATAGTGAAAAGACACAACTCTACAATGAACAGATAAAACCGTTTGAACTAAAAAAAAAACAAATAAAAAAAAAATTACGAAAAGGTACTACGAAAAATCGCAAATGTTATGTCTGCACTTGATTATACCTACAGACTCATATAAACTGCTTTTAAATAGAAAGCATCTTTATTACCATGTTCAAAAGTCAAATCCAAAAGCTCATTATATAATCCATTTAACTCTTGGAAAAAAACTCTAGATATTTTCATTAAATTTTTATATATAAAATTAACTAAAAGTTGTAAATTAGATTCATCATTACAAAAACATTTTGTTAAATCAAGAATTGGAGGAATATCTTTACTTTTAAAAGAATGAGTGCTAGAGAATCATTTAGAGATCTGTAAAAATCGTTGAGATTGATATTTTATATTATTTTCTGTCATGACAAAAAAATGAAAACAATTTAAACAAACAAATATATATAGAATTCAAAAGATACGAATATTTGAATAGACATAACTCTACAATGAACAGTTGCAACTTTACAAAAAAACAGTTACAATGAACAATCGAAACTTTTTGTAAAACACACAATTTAAAATTTCTATAGATTTTTTTGGAAAATTATCCAAAAAGTACCAATGAAAAAACACAACTTTTGGTGGCATTTATTCGAGATAGATTCATCATTCCAAAAATCTTTGTTAAATCAATAATTAGAGGAATTTCTAGATTTTTAAAAGAATGAATGCTAGAAAATATTTTAGAAAAATGAATTAACTGTTGAGATTAAAATTTTAGATGATTTTGTGTCATGGCAAAAAAATGAAAACAGTTCAAACAGACAAATATATATAGATTTCAAAAGATACGAATGTTCCAATCAACACAACTTTACAGTGAATAGTTATAACTTTTAATAAATAACCGTTTTAATGATCCATCATGACTTTTCAGAAAATATCCAAAAGGTACGATTGAAAAAACACAATTGTTGGTCGCATTATTCGGTTTGATATTATTATATAAAAGTTACAAAATATTCTAGATTCATACCGTAGTTAATTTCAATCAAAATGAAAACTTATAACAAAAAATATATTATGTAGAATAGACGCAACTTTGCAAAACATATTGTTCAAAGTATTATAAATATAAGATATTTTTATGAAGAATTATGGTAAAGAGTAAAATTTAAAAAATTATTATGACAAAGTGATCCTAATTGAGAATATTGAAATAATGGTTGTAATGAGTAAATGTATTTTTCTATTAAATAATTATAATAAAAAATATATTTAATAATGAGTGAGACTGTATCAACGAAAAAATTCAAATTAAAATACACAACTCTTAAAACAAAATAGAATAAATTTTAAATATTAAAATAGTTTTTAACAAAAAATTACGATAAATAGACGTAACTGTAAATTCTATATTAAGTTTTATTATATTTCTATATTACTATAATCATTTATAAAATTTTAGTTAGATTATAGAATAACATTGAATATTATATATTAATATTCAAGATTCAACAAAAAACAAAAAAATTATTTCAACGTATGATGATTTGTTAGTTATTAATGAAGAGACAAATATATAGAAAGTTTAAAAGATATGACTATTTAAATAGACACACTTATTAGAACGATAAGTTGTGATGAAAAAATATGAATAAAATATAGTAAAAGACACAACTCTACAATGAACAAATACAACTGTTTGAGTTTAAAAAATAATAATAAAACCATTTTTTACAAAAAGTCGCAACTGTTGTTCGCACTTATTCAGTTTGTTAATATTATTTTTAAATATTAAAATATTTTTTATCGAAAAGTTACGATAAATAGACGCAACTGTAAATTCTATATTAAGTTGTATTAAATTTCTCTATTGATATAATCATTTCTAAAATTTTAGTTAGATTATAGAATAATGTTGAATATTAGATATTAATATTCAATTATTTAGATTTAACATACAATAGAAAATTTGTTTCAACGAACTTGTTAGTTAATGATGAAGAGACAAATATAAAGAAAGTTCAAAATGCATGACTATCTAAATAGACACACCTATTAGAACAAAAAGTTGTGAAGAAAAAATATAAATAAAATATAGTGAAAAGACACAACTCTACAATGAACCGATACAACCATTTGAATTTAAAAAAAAAACAGATAAAAAAATTTTTTTTACGAAAAGTTGTAACTGTTGCATTTGCACTTGATTATACCTACAAACTCATATAAACTGCTTTTAAATAGAAGACATCTTTATCATCATATTCAAAAGTCAAATCCAAAAGCTCCTTATATAATCCATCTAACTCTTCGAAAAAAACTCTAGGTATTTTCATGTATAAAATTAACTAAACATTATAAATTAGATTCATCATTCCAAAAATCTTTTGTTAAATCAAGAATTGGAGGAATTTCTTTATTTTTAAAAGAATGAATGCTAGAGAATAATTTAGAGAGCTGTAAAAACTGTTGAGATTGAAATTTTATATTATTTTGTGTGATGGCAAAAAAATGAAAACAGTTCAAACAGACAAATATATATAGATTTCAAAAGATATGAATATTCGAATAGACACAACTCTACAATGAACAGTTGCAACTTTACAAAATAAACTGTTACAGTGAACAATCGCACCTTTTTGTAAAACATACACTTTAAATTTTCTACAGATTTTTTTAGAAAATTATCCAAAAGGTAAGATTGAAAAAACACAACTTTTGGTGGCATTTATTTGGATTGCTATTATATATAGAGGAATTTCTTGACTAATGTTAGAAAATAATTTAGGATGTATAAACCGTTGAGATTGAAATTTTAGTTAATTTTGTTTCATGACCAAAAAAATGAAAACAGTTCAAATAGACATATATATATATATATATATATATATATATATATATATATTTCAAAAGATACGAATGTTCCAATCAATTCAACTTTACAGTGAAAAGTTGTACATTTTCATAAATAACCGTGATCCATCACGACTTTTCAGAAAAAATCTAAAAGGTACGATTGAAAAAACACAACTGTTAGTCGCATTTTCCAAAAGGTACGATTGAAAAAACACAACTGTTGGTCGCAGTTTTTCACATTGTTATTATTATATAGATTAATATATTAGCTACTGAAAAACACTTTGGTGAAGAAGTAATTTTTTTTTTTAACAATTTGTGTCAGTTTGGGCCCCAAATTTTTTAAAATTAAAGTTATTATCAACAGTTTAATCACTTGGCTTTCAAACACATGAAAATAAGTTTCTAGCAGAAAACAAGATTAGCTCAAATGAGCCAATTAGACGGAAAGTTGTTCACATAGGTAATTGGAAGCGACTCCACTCTAGCTCGACGCGCCAGTTTGTCCGCTCTACCATTTTGTGATCTGGGAATCTGAACGACAGAGAATGAAAGGAACTCATCCTTATCTTCTTCAATAATGTCCAGATATGTCTTGAATGCAGGCCACTCGGAAGGCGAAGACACCATCTTCACCAAATTAGAACAGTCTGTGAGAAAAACTACATTCTCATTATCCGCACCAATCATACATCGCATTGCCCAGATAAGGGCTTCCACTTCTGCATGGAAGGGTGACAAGCTGCGGCGGGAATTAGATGCACCCATAGCGGGAGATTCTCCCTCAGGAGAAATGCAATACCATCCCCTACCCATAAACTGGTCAGTCGCCTTCCAAGATCCATCTACAAAACAACGGTGGCTAGAACCATAGCCATGAACCGCGTCACAAGTCTGAACCATAGACCTGGATATAGGTCGGGAACCACTTTGAGGGAAGGACCCTAGGGATTCTTCTTGAGCGGAAGACCAAAGCTTTGATTCCTCTTCCGCTATCCGTAAGATTGCTACCGGATTGGAGTCCAAGTTGCTGAACAATTTATCATTTCGGGCCTTCCAGATATACCATAGAATCCACGGAAATACTTCTACCGAAGGAGTGTCCTTAAATCTCCAAAATAATGAATCCATATTATCATAGACAGAGTTCGAAGGGAAGCAACCCGAGGATGTCGGGAATTGGGATAATTCCCAGACCTGCCTCACCGGAGGACATAAAAAAAGAGCATGGTTGACCGTCTCCTTCGCCCCTCCACAAATCGCACATTCCATGTCACAACTTAGTCCACGACGTCGTAGATTAGCTGTTGTCGCCATACAACCCGTAATTGCTTGCCACAGAAAATGTCTGAGCTTTGGTGGACACCTAATCTGCCAGACAAATGCTTGTAGGGGAACAATATTGGGGCCGTAAACAGGGGAATCACCCTCCAATTTCTTGTGCAAAGCTTGATATCCTGATTTAACAGTATAAACACCGGTTTTTGTCAAATGCCAACCCAAACTATCTGAAGTAGTAAGATTACCAAGGGGTAAAGCAGAAATAAGGGCTACATCCTCGGCTCGAAAAAAGCCGAAAGCAACGCCAAGTTCCAGGAATGTGAAATCCTGTCAATGAAAGTTTTAACTCTAAGCGTTGGATCGACTAGCGATCCTGAACGCAATGCTGGTCTCGGAGATTGAGTAGGAATCCAGGGATCAGACCAATCTGAAATGAAAGCTCCAGACCCAACCCGTTTAATGAGTATTTTGTTCACCAGAGAGCGAGCAGAAACCATACTTTGCCATCTATAAGATGGAGAATAAGATTTAATTGGATCCAATGGATCAGAATGCCTGTAATATCGACCTTTGAAAACTCTTGCAAATAAAGAATCTGGAACTGTAATCAACCGCCATAGTTGCTTAGCCAACATTGCGGTATTAAAGTCATCCAGACACCTAAAACCCAAGTCTCCCTCTATTTTATCAACACACAACCTATCCCATGCAATCCAATGTAAGCCCCGTGTTTCCCCTGAAGAGCTCCACCAGAAGTTAGAGATTGCACTGGTAAGTTTCCTTGTAACTGTTTTCGGAATTCGAAAGCAGGACATGACAAAGGTGGGGACAGCGGTCGCCACCGATTTGATCATGACCTCTTTCCCCTCTCGAGATAATAACCTGGCAGGCCATCCGCCAGCCCGTTTTTGCAACCGATCCTGGACAAAGAAAAATATTTTAGTTTTGGACCCACCAAGACTTTCCGGGATTCCCAAGTATGAACTCATACTGCCCAAAGTGGTAATACCCAAAATGCCTTTTAAGTCCTCACGCACATCTGCATCTACTGTATGCCCAAATTGAATGGAAGATTTCTGAAAGTTTATCTGCTGTCCAGTAATCCGTTCATATTGTTTGATAATCCCCAAAATAACTTCACACTGCTCCTTTGTAGCCCGGCAAAACAATAGACTATCATCCGCAAACAATAAATGAGAAATCGCCGGACAAGCAGTAGAGACCTTAATACCCGTAATAAGTTTAGACCTTTCCGCCTTTCGTAGATTTGCAATAAGGACCTCAGTACAAAGGATAAAAAGATAAGATGACAAGGGGTCTCCCTGGCATAACCCTCTAGACGGTAGTATAGACTATAGATCCATGGGATTGACCATTTAATAGGATACTATATTCAACCAAGGTGACGCACCACATGATCCAAGAAATCCATTTGTCACAAAAACCAAATTTCCGCAATAAATG
This sequence comes from Camelina sativa, assembly GCF_000633955.1. NCBI lineage: Eukaryota > Viridiplantae > Streptophyta > Magnoliopsida > Brassicales > Brassicaceae > Camelina > Camelina sativa. Next base: position 10,314,727 of record NC_025704.1, read on the forward strand.
TTCAACAAAGGACCATTCAACCCGATCATAGACCTTGCTCATATCAGTTTTGATGGCCATGAACTTGCCCTTGCAAGAGGGATGGGTACGGAGTCCGTGAAACATCTCCTGAGCGATTAAAATATTATCCGTAGTTAAACGTCCTTCGACAAACACTGATTGTGTCTCAGAGATCAATGTTGGCAAGAACTTGCGTAGTCGCTGACATAAAATCTTCGAGATAATCTTATACCCAACATTACATAAACTAATTGGGCGCCATTTAGACATCCGGGTCGGTTTATCCACTTTTGGAATAAGACAAATATTTGTCCTATTTAGGCGTTTGTCAAAACTGCCCTCCTGAAAGAAGAAATCTACCGAAAGTTTTAAATCAGCCTTAACTGTGTCCCAAGCACGCTGATAAAAAGGGCTGTCATACCATCCGGTCCAAGAGCTTTATCAGGATGCATCATAAATAGAGAATGAATTAATTAAATAAGTTATTATCAACAGTTTTTTAGAAATGAATTAAATTAATGCTAATGAGTGTTAGAAATTTGAATTGGAGAAAATATTGTTAAGTTAGATTCCAAATTTGATATTATTTAAAATAAAAAATTAATGGTAAAATTAATGTTAATGACATGATTGTAAATAAGTTGCAACTTCAGGATTTATTTCATAAATGTTTTAAAAAATTATATATATATATATAGACCTTAAAAAAAATCAGAAAGATATCAAAATCTCACCTTTCTTCTACACCCAATTCAAAACCCTAGCTGTTAATTTCTGTTTGTTTTACTTCCTCAATTTCGCTCTCTCTCTCGAGTACAATGCAAAGCCATCACGAAGAAGATGGATCTTCTAGCAGAACGCATTCACCTTTCAAAGAGCAATCTTTACTCACCAATCTCCAATCCTGCTCTAAAACCTTACTCTCTCACCTCTCAAACACTCGTCACTCCCTGAACCGAGTCTTCGAATCGCTCAACAATCGCCACAACACTCCTCCACGTCTCACCCAAACTCGACTGGTTCGTCGTTCCAATTCACCTACTCAGATGCTCAGTTCAGTCACTCAGCTTATGGTTGGCAACTCTTCTCCAATGTCGTTGTCTCTGTCGCTGATCCAATCTACCCAATTGAATTGGACTGACTCAAAAGCTGAGAATACTGAGATAACCCGTGGGATGAACTCGCCTCTGCTCTGCTGTGCCTCTTTGTCACTAACTAGACCTAACGAGTCAGTGGAAGTGAAGGATATAACACAGCAGCAGAAGGGTCACTCGGTGAGTAGAAACGCGGAGGAACGAGTTCTGATTAGTGAAGTGTTAGTAAGAACGAAGGATGGTGAGGAACTTGAGAGGAAGGATTTGGAGATGGAGGCATTGGCTGCTTTGAAAGCTTGTAGAGCTAATTCAGCGTTAACCATTCGTGAGGTACAAGAGGATGTACATAGGATTATAGAGAGTGGTTACTTTTGCTCTTGTACTCCTGTTGCTGTTGATACACGCGACGGGATACGACTTATGTTTCAGGTAATATTCTTTGATTAGTGTTACTCATTTGAAAGACTTATACTTTGATACAAAAAGGTACTTTTTAATGTTTTGGGATGTAAATAATTCTTATTTTCTTGCCATAAGGTAGAACCAAACCAAGAATTTCGTGGGTTAGTCTGTGAAAACGCAAATGTTCTTCCTTCCAACTTCATACAAGAAGCTTTCGGAAATGGGTTTGGTACGTATCCTCCAATTTGGCTTGTTGTTTTTCTTCTGTATTGGACTAGAGTCTAGTCACTAGACTTATCGTACAGTAAAATGGATTTTTTAATGTGTTAGCCTTGAATGAAGAAGATAGATTAGGGGTAGGTAGTATTCCCAAAATGTTTTCATGCTCCAGAACAGAGCATTATTTGAAGTTTCACTTAGTTTACATGTAAAGGATGAGGCTAGGTAGGTGGGGTCCTTGTGTTCGATGTGTGTTTGATTGGATAGGGTAATTTGTTAGTAAATGTTGGTGTGAAGTTGTGTAGGGAAAATGATTAACATTAAGAGACTTGAGGAAGCTATTACATCCATCAATGGCTGGTACATGGAGCGTGGTCTTTTCGGAATTGTAAGTGTTCTGTGGACACTGTAAAGATTTTTCAAGAAAATTATTCTAGTCCTCGATTTAATCTATTACTTTGTGGTTAGAATCGTCATTCTTTTGTCTGCCATTGCAGGTTTCAGATATTGATACGCTTTCTGGAGGTGTAGTAAGACTTCAAGTTGCTGAAGCAGAGGTTAACAACATTTCCATCCGATTCCTTGATCGTAAGACGTAAGCTGGTGCCAATCCCTCCCTTTCGAATTTAGTTACAAATTGCAAAATGGCACTGCTAGCTTCCTTTTATTGCAATGATTGGATTACGATTTCATTTGATAATGGTGCTTTCTATATGTAGTGGGGAACCAACTAAAGGGAAGACTAGCCCTGAGACAATACTCCGGCAACTTACAACAAAGAAGGGACAGGTATTTTTTAATCTTTCTCAGCTTAGATGTAAAGATATGTCGTTGACTAAAGCATTGTAGTCTACTTGAGCTGTATTAGTATGTTAAAAACCACTTCTGATTGCATCATCTATATATGAAATCCTTAGGAGATCTTACTTTGTATTAAGGTTAATCACTCATGATGGTATCATAAATTTTGGCCTTGAAGATTTGTGTCTATGCATATACATGCTGTCTAATCTGGCTTTTGGTCGATGTAGGTCTACAGCATGCTTCAAGGGAAGAGGGATGTAGACACTGTACTAGCCATGGGAATCATGGAAGATGTTAGTATTATACCTCAACCTGCAGGAGGTGAGTAAATGTATTCATTTATTTTCATTTTGTGCTTAAGGTGCAGTAATATGAGTTGAGAAAGTAAATGGCTTGCTTACCCTTTGGCACAATAACAGGCTTTGACACTGTCTGATTCTGAAACTTTCTTCTTTTCCTTGTTGTTTTTATTCCTGTGATTGTTAGATAGTGGGAAGGTTGATTTAATCATGAACTGTGTCGAGCGTCCCAGTGGAGGCTTCTCTGCTGGTGGTGGGATATCTAGTGGGTAAGTTTTAGTTTGTTTTTTTGCTACTTACAGGGATTCACTGTTTTTCTTTGGTAGCTTGATGACAAAGTTTGTCCATTTCTAATTTGTAGGATTACGAGTGGCCCCCTATCAGGACTAATTGGAAGGTACAATCATATGACAGCTGCAGTTTATTTGAAAAAACGATTCATTTCTAATTCTGTTCTGTCACAGGCTATGTGTATTTTATAAATACATCACTGATGTAATTGAAGTAATTATTTTATGCAGCTTCGCTTATTCTCATCGCAATTTGTTTGGAAGAAACCAGAAGCTTAACGTTTCCCTAGAAAGGGGTCAAATTGACTCTATATTTCGTATAAATTACACTGATCCATGGATTGAAGGAGATGACAAGAGGACATCCAGATCTATTATGGTTCAGGTAAAACCTTTTTACTGGTTCTGGCTTTGTTGTTTATCTCGATGAGAATGCTAAGTTGACTAATAGAATAACGAGCTTCGTATTGTGTTAGAATTCAAGAACACCCGGGAATCTTGTTCATGGCAATCAACCAGACAATAGTAATCTCACAATTGGTCGGGTTACAGCAGGTATTGAATACAGTCGTCCATTCAGGCCAAAGTGGAGTGGTACTGCTGGACTTGTATTTCAGGTATCTACTGTTCCCAATACTAGAGCAATATAGCAATTAAATTATATGTTCTTCTTGTCTCTGATTAGATCCAAAATGGTAAACTCTAGACTTTTTGACTAAAATATATACCTTTCCCTTAATTTCGCTATAATTTTTATGTTTCAGCATGCTGGTGCTCGTGATGAACAAGGAAACCCTATCATTAAGGACTTCTTCAGTAGCCCTCTAACCGCAAGGTATAATATGTCCCAAAGAATGATTAGTCTTTGGTATGTTTTCACCAATGCTGTATTTGGCCATATGAATCTGATAGATGCGATTTTTTAACGTTTGTTCATGTAGTGGTAAGACCCATGATGATACCTTGCTAGCAAAAGTTGAAAGCATTTATACTGGCTCAGGTGACCGAGGATCAACAATGGTCAGTCTGATACCTCTGTTGGTACATCTTCCCCTTCTTTTTTTACAGTGCCTAATTCTATCTGTATTTCTATACCAGTTTGCATTTAACATGGAACAAGGGCTTCCTGTTTTGCCCGAATGGTTATGTTTCAATCGAGTGACTGGTCGTGCCAGGAAAGGCATACACATTGGACCAGCTCGTTTTCTTTTTAGGTATGCTAACCCCATTTGCAGCACAAAATTTTCTTGAGCTCATAGCTGATCTTACCTATTTGCATGTTATATAGTCTGTCTGGTGGACATGTGGTGGGAAACTTTTCACCTCATGAAGCATTCGTGATCGGTGGAACAAACAGCGTAAGAGGTTACGAAGAGGGAGCTGTAGGATCTGGTCGGTCATATGTAGTTGGTTCTGGGGAGATGTCATTCCCAGTGGTGCGGTTTTTCTCTGAACATTCCTAAGATCTCATTTTCCAATGGTGTGTATATATTATGAGTCTCATTCTTGCCCTGTTGTGCAGAGAGGACCGGTCGAAGGCGTTATTTTTACTGATTATGGTACTGATCTGGCATCAGGAAACACCGTCCCAGGTATAGACTAGGATTTCGTTTTTTTTCTTCTCTTTCTGAGTCCTTCCATATATGCTTGTAATAGCTTTAGAATCACATGGAACCTTCATCTTTGTTATTTTTTCTACCCTTTAGGTGATCCTGCGGGGGCAAGACTGAAGCCTGGAAGTGGTTATGGGTATGGTTTAGGGGTGCGTGTTGATTCCCCATTGGGGCCGTTACGCCTTGAATATGCCTTCAACGATCAACAGACAGGAAGGTTTCACTTTGGGGTTGGTCTGCGGAACTAAATTTTCTTGTTTTTTTCTTTCTAGAAATATTTTGTCGGCCTTTGCGGTACATTCATCTGGATGATGTTTGTTTATTATGATCATTTATATCATCTTATTTAATTCATTGTTTTGTGAGGGTTGTGCATCGAGATGTTGCGTATGAAAGCTTTTCATGTAGATGTTATTCATTTTATCAATTCGAGCTAAAGATTAGGATTTGTTCTTCAATCCTAGTATAAACTTTATCTGTATCCTTCGGATGTCACATGATCATGACAAAACACTTCTCGACGTAATTACAAAGCTTGAAGAAAATATCTGATGGAGAAAGTGGTACTAGTTAAGAATATGAAAACAATCATTCTAGTACATAGTGGACTCTGGACAGGGACTTCAAACTCCAGTAATTTACCGGATTTGCTTATCTAAGCATGTCCAAGAGGTCTATCAGAAACCAGCTACTATAACATACACCAACGTAGTTCGAAGAGGATACAACAATCATTTATGGTCTATTTTTTCATGGGCTATTTTACAAGGATGAAATGAAATTATGTATGATACCGGTCACCTGAGAATCATATTCAGGTCCTTCCATCTGGAAATGGCTAACGCCTTCAATGAGGTGTGTTTCAGTGCGTCCCACTGCAGATCCGAGCTTCTTCTTTAGCTGGCTAACGCTAGTGAAGCCGTCTTGTGTTCCCATAACGAAGAGTTTGGGTTTGGGGGATGAGAGAATGGCCTTGTGGTGCCGCCCAAACAGAATCGAGGCCATTAGGCCAAATGGGTATCCCAAACTCACATATCCCACCACTTGCTCTACTTGGTCCACCGCTGATCCTGCGATTGGTGCACCTGCAATAGAGTCATAACTTCATTTTGTTTCCTTTTACAATATACAGAAGTTGGCCATGAGATATCAAATATTCATTATAAAGTAATGTGATCAGTTCATCAATTACACACACTCGTATCAGAATCGGTCAATATGATCAGTATGGGTACGAGATGTATTACTGTAGTATTCATCTACAAGTTTCTTATTTGTTCTTGGTTCTATTCTCAGCAAGAAATAAAGGAAACCCCTATGACAAACACGTAAAAGATGTAAGTTAACCAATATATGTAGACATTGAAAGCAATCCTGGAACTGATACTTTCATAGTCTTTAAAAACTCCTGAAAGGATTCATATCAATTGCAGAATGATGTCACACAAACAAGAGAGTTATCTCGGTAGATAAGAAGAACAAACGAGCATCCTATTTGGTGTTTCCAACAAAGAGAGGGAAACTGTAACATCTCATAAAGTTTACCCCACTCTTCATTGAAATCTGTTCAAAGATAAAACAAGCTGATTTTCTTCTCCACAGTAGACCGAACCTTCTTATTGCAGGCACATCTTCTAAACTCATCATCTATACCCAAACATAGAACACACCAAATAGGAACAAGAAAAGATGCTAAATCTACAGAGACACAAAATTACATCAACTAAAACCACTTAGAGATACACAAGAGAGATAATGGAACTTAATCCCAATAATAGTGACATGACTAACACCAAACCGGAACAAAGTTATCTCAGCTGATAATATCAAGTAAATGAACAAACTCCTCATCACCTGCCACAATGGACTTGGCAACTTGAAAAAAAAAAGAACAAAAGCGTAACCTAGAACCAATGATTCTATCATCAAATCAGTGGTAATGCTGATGAGAACTGTATAAAGTATCAAAAGGGTCACACTTTTAGATAACTAACAGCTCAAATGCCCTCAATTTGTATACAATCGAAATCAATTGTTACAGATGAACTTGTAAAAAACCATTACCAGATCCAACACAAACCAGAGCATCATATTTTTTAACTACCAATCAAAATTCAAACTAAAACCCAGATCAGGAATTATCACCAAAGGGGAAACAAAACCAAAAAAAATGAAAGCTTTACCAGCAGAAGAACCCACGAGAAGGATCCTATGAGCACCAACATTCTCACAAAGCCACCGACAAACAGCGACCACATCCTTGACCTCAGCAAAGCCCGTAAGAGTAGCTCTTCCGGTGGATTTGCCAGCACCTCTTGTATCGAAAGTAACAGCCTTGAAACCTTTTGACGCCAATTCAGAAGCTATGCCTTTGAGCAGAGCTTGACAACCACCCAGAAGCGAGAAAGGGTGGACCAATACTATTACCAGATCCGCATCGTCGCTGGTTACTTGTTCGTTTCTGGGTTTGAAGATTCTTGTGTGAAGCTTCACCCCTTCTTCCGATTCGACGCTACACGATTCCACTACTATGTTTGACGACATTTTTCAGACGAGGGAGAGAGAGATAGATGAATCAAAGTATGAAACTTTTTGTTTTTACATCTTATAATGTTATATTTAATATATCTATACATTTAATGAATATGGTAAAAAAAAAATACGGTTAGATTTCATATTTTGGATATTCATCATTTTGGTTAGTCGTTCTAATAATTTTATATATTTTTAGTTAATTAGTTAGCATATTCCGGGGTATACCAATCGGCAAATATTTCTAAATTCTATATTTTGAAATATAATTCCTATATAATTGAAAATTTAATAATGTTTATCCTTTTATATACAATATTAATGACTAAAATTAGTTTATTTTGGTTACTTACTATTTTAATATTTTATGTTTTTTGATAATTTTGTCATTTGTATAATTGTATGTTGAAAAAGAAATATAATGGAAAAACTAGAGTACTTTTAGGAAAAGTGAGTAAATTAACCAAAGAAGTTTGGGACCAAAAACCTCTAGTCTCAGTCAAATCCTCCTTTTTCTGCCAATAATTTGGGGTCAATTTGTTCAAAGAGCTACTTAATACCAATCCTTAATCCTACTCCTTCGGTTTCACAAAGAGTGTCATTCTGGAGATTTTTCTTTGTTTCACAAAGAGTGTCACTCTACAATTCCAATGCATTATTTTATATTTCCAATGCATATTTAACATTAAATTTCCTAGTTTTACCCTTAATCTATAACTAAATAAACATATTAAATAAGGGCATATTTGTATATTTTAATGTTTTCTTAATTTGTGTGAAATATGTCTAAATGACACTCTTTGTGAAACGGAACGAGTACCATTTAGGAGTAATCTTGTGATCAATATATATATATTCCATTTAAAACGAAAATCATTTTGTTAAGTAATTAAAAAAAGAAAAAGAAATGAAGAAGTCTTTTGTTGTCCAACAAATTCGAAGCTTTTACTCCCATATTTTCTCAAGGTGAGTAATATTTTATAGGGCCATGAGGCCATCACAAAACAATCTGAACGACTTGATCAGGCTCTAAACTTCTCCATATATTATCTGATCTCTCTCTCTATATAAGAACCACAAAAGCTTCTTCTCTTAGTTACGCTTTGCATTGTTTGATTCACTTTGGCTCTCTCCTGATCTGAGTTAAACTAGCTACTCGATTAAATCCCTTTGATCAAACCGTGAGAAAGTTACAAAACACTAATCCTTGCAACCATAAATGACAAAAGGTGTTTCTAGTTTCTCTCCATCGACAGTGTTTCTCCGGCCAGTTCTCAACGTCGACACAACGTCTTCTCCTTCTCCAGAGATTGTTCGAAAAAGGTTATATTTTGATCCATGAAATAATACAATATGCAATGGTCTTAGGGTTTGCTTATTACCACATACATTCATATATACTTTTTGGTTTCTTGCATCATATACGAAAATTCTATATCAAGTTAGTAGTCAATATATATATGTAGACGTGTTCTTCAGTGAAACCTAATCAAATCTAAATTTCGTACAGATACCTAAAATGGCCTCTATGGATCCGAGAAATAATGGTGACGCTGCTCCGCTAAATGTATGTAAACAAACCTTCACTACTCTGAATTAACAAATATTATTAATTAATAGTTTTTGAAAATCTTATTTGACTGTAATATTATTATTATTGCAAGGAGCGAGAGAGGTCAACAAATTTGGGTGTTGCTGAAGAGGTGCATGATGATCAAAGTGTGGTGTCTCATACATCCAACGATTCCGACCTTCAGAAAAAGATGATGAAGAAAAGAGGAGAAGAAGAAGGGTGGCTGGACAAACGCAATCATTTTGCTTGGTATGTCATATAAATCATAGAAAAGTTTTGTATGAGTTACAAATAGTCTTACGTAATTATTTACCATTAATACTGAACAGAAAATCAAGGGTTAGCGACTTTGGCCTTCTTTGGGGTGGGAGTGAACCTGGTGTTGTTCCTAACACGTGTTATGGGACAAGGTAATGCAGAGGCTGCGAACAATGTAAGCAAGTGGACGGGAACAGTTTACATGTTTTCTCTCGTGGGAGCGTTTCTTAGCGACTCTTATTGGGGTCGTTACTTGACTTGCACCATCTTCCAAGTCATCTTCGTTATTGGTGTCGGCCTCCTCTCATTTGTTTCTTGGTTAACTCATTTAGGGGTGTCCGAAAGCTTCTTTAAGCTCAACATCGTTTCGGACCTTTAGGGAATGTGTGTCAATGAATTATGAGATGGCTATTGAAAAAGCATAGTCTTTGTTATTAGGACACGTTTGATAATTTGATATTATAGCAGAAGAAGTTGAAACAAGTCATGGAATCTGTATATATTAGTTGCAGAAAATCAATCAATCAAATCAGCAAAATGCAGAGCAGTTCATGTCTAATGTCTTGTTGGTTTGTTTTTACCGCAGGTCAAAGGGGTAACTCAAGGAACTCGGATACACATAGCAAATGGTTTTCAAATTCTGAGAGGACGAGAGAATCATAATCCCATAGTTTCTGACATTTCATGTAATAAAGTGTCCCAAAGCAAACATTAGTTGATGCAGAGTGAACGTTTGAGAATTGTCCATTTAGATTTCATGTCTGTGTTTTAACTTAGCTCTTGCGCTTGGAGGAAGATCCAAACTCAAGCAGTATAATTTCTCAACTTGGCTTAGACCTTTAACCGTAGTTTATTTGGCTCTAATTTGACTAATACCTACAAATCAATGTCCTTTACTCAATGTTTGCGTCTTATAAAAAAAGAAACAACTGTATTTACTCAAATTGAATTTCTAAAATAAATTATAAATTTTACAATTTAAAAGAATTTGTTAATAAATAATCAAACCGTTAAATTGTTGCGTCTGAAAATTCAAACTCATGTTTTATTTGACAAAATCAACTGGAATCTGTGTTTAAAAAAAAAAATCATGACTTATTTGGAAAGTCAATAAAAGTTAGATATTTAATCCACCAAGTGTAAATTTTGTACTTTTGTTTCACCAATTTGAATAAATTAATGATATTTTGACATTTTTCCCATTATTTTCTTATTTTTTTGACATTATCCTACTAGATTAATCCTACTATATTAATTGGGAAGTACAAATATAAAACTAACCTTAAAATGTGTAAATTTTTTTATACAATTGCCATTAGAAAAACTTAATTAAAATTAATTAATCAATTTAAATAAATATAATTAACTAAAAAATAAACACTCACAGATCAAATATTAAAAAAACTAAAAATATAGATATATATTTTATCTCTCTAATAAATTATGAACAAAATTAGTAAATATTTTTTTTTGAAAAAATATAAACCAATCAGAATTTTAAAAACTAAGATTTTATAACCAAGTATACAATATAATTATTTTTAATAACTAAATTCAAAGATTTTGTTAAGATTTCAATTATGATTCTACTGTCATCTTTATTTTATTTTATTTACAATTGTTTGGAATTTTAATATAATACTTATGATTAATAAAATGCAGAATTTTTTCTGCATATGTTGTGATTTGAATTTTTAAAAACAAAAATATATCACTCAATCTATGAAAAATGTGTGTTTTAATTTCTACATTGGCGGGTTGGTAAAACTAAATTTATATCGATGATAAATTAATAATTTTTATTTGCTCACAATTATAATATTAAAATTAATATTTTATATCTCACAAAATAATGATGCAAATACAACAAACAAACAATATAAAACTGTAATAATACGTCAAAAATAAAATAAAATAATTAGTATTCAAATAGACTAATAGAGTACAGAACAATTGAAAATAAGGTTGATCCGTGCTTTAAACACGGGATATCTTATAGTTCTTGTTTTAAAACTTGACGCAAATTTCCCACGCCAACAAAGTGACATCCACTGTTACCGACTTAACCTAATTAAATGTAAATGTTACTATTTTGACTTGGGCCTATTGTTTTGGGCCTAACACTTTTTTTTTTTTGATAAGGGGCCTAACACTCTTTTTTTTTTAAAGGGCCTAACACTATATAACAATTTCTAATCGAAAGTTCGGATCGAATCTCGCAAATCTCGTTCGCAAAAGGATTCAAGGATTCAAAAATTTTCAAGGTATGTACAGACCGGATGATCGAATCTCGCAAACCCTAATCGAATTCTGTGATGAGAATTAGGATCTATCTATCAGTTGTTGTTCGATCTACTCCTTTCTCGTTTTCTTTCTCTCAATTTTTGTTTTGTGATTTTTTTTTTCTTTTTTACAGATGAGCAATGATAGGTACTCAAATTGCCGGGTTACTTAACTTTGTATCGGACGGTCCTTGCACCATTCCGGCGCCGCCAAAAGCTGACCAACACAAATTCAAAAAATGGCTCGCACTCGCATGGCACAAAGCTTCTACATCTTATAAATCAATGTTATATTTAATATATCTACATTTAATGAATAATATGGTAAAAAAAAAAATGATCGAAGACCATAATATACTATATGAGAGAATAAAAGATTACTGTTAGATTTCACATTTTGGATATTCATCATTTTGGTACGTCGGTCTAATATTTTTAGTTAGTATATTCTGGTGTATAATAAAAACTACCAATCAATTAGCAAATATTTCTAAATTCTATATTCTGAAATTCCTATATAATTTAAAATTTAATAATGTTTACCCTTTTATATACGACATTAATGACTAAAATTAGTTTATTTTGATTACTTACAATTTTAAAATTTTAAAACTGTATGTTTTTTTGATAATTTTGTCATTTGTATAATTGTATGTTTAGAAGAAAAATAAATATAATGGAAAAACTAGAGTACTTTTAGGAAAAGTGAGTAAATTAACCAAAGAAGTTTGGGACCAAAAGACCTCTAGTCTCAGTCAAATCCTCCTTTTTCTGCCAATAATTTGGGTCAATTTGTTCAAAGAGCTACTTAATACCAAAACTTAATTCTACCATTTAGGAGTAATCTTGTGATCAATATATATATTCCATTTAAAACGAAAATCATTTTGTTAAATAATTAAAAATAAAAAGAAATGAAGAAGTCTTTTGTTGTCCAAGAAATTCGAAGCTTTTACTCCCATATTTTCTCAAGGTGAGTAATATTTGTAGCCTTGTAGGGCCAGTATCACAAAACAATCTCAACGACTTGATTAGGCTCTAAAACGTCTCATATTATCTTATATCTCTCTCTATATAAGAACCACAAAAGCTTCTTCTCTTAGTTACGCTTTTTGCATTGTTAGAATCACTTTGGCTCTCTCTGCTGATCTGAGTTAAACTACTCGATCGATTTCACTTTGATCAAAAACCGTGAGAAAGTTACAAAACACTAATCCTTGCAACCATAAATGACAAAAGGTGTTTCTAGTTTCTCTCCATCGACAGTGTTTCTCCGGCCAGTTCTCAACGTCGACACAACGTCTTCTCCTTCTCCGGAGATTGTTCGAAAAAGGTTATATTTTGATACACAACATTTCTTATACATGGATTTGTTTTAGGGTTTGTTTTTTGGTTTCTTGCATCATATATGAAAATTCTATATCAAGTTAAGTTAATACATATAGACGCGCATCTTCTTCAATGGAAACTTAATCAAATCTAAATTTTGTACAGATACCTAAAATGGCCTCTATGGATCCGAGAAATAATGGTGACGCTGCTCAGCTAAATGTATGTAAACAAACCTTCACTACTCTGAATTAACAAATATTATTAATTAATAGTTTTTGAAAATCTTATTTGACTGTAATATTATTATTATTGCAAGGAGCGAGAGAGTGCAACAAATTTGGGTGTTGCTGAAGTGGTAGAGGTGCATGATGATCAAAGTGTGGTGTCTCATACATCCAACGATTCCGACCTTCAGAAAAAGATGATGAAGAAAGAGGAGAAGAAGAAGGGTGGCTGGACAAACGCAATCATTTTGCTAGGTATGTCATGTAAATTATACAAAAGTTTACATTATTTTTTGTATGAGTTACAAATAGTCTTACGTAATTATTTACCATTAATACTGAACAGCAAATCAAGGGTTAGCGACTTTGGCCTTCTTTGGGGTAGGAGTAAACCTGGTGTTGTTCCTAACACGTGTTATGGGACAAGGTAATGCAGAGGCTGCGAACAACGTAAGCAAGTGGACCGGAACAGTTTACATGTTTTCTCTCGTGGGAGCATTTCTTAGCGACTCTTATTGGGGTCGTTACTTGACTTGCACGATCTTCCAAGTCATCTTCGTTATTGGTGTCGGCCTCCTCTCGTTTGTTTCTTGGTTTTTCTTGATCAAACCACGAGGTTGTGGCGATGGGAACCTTGTCTGTAACCCTACTTCTTCACTCGGAGTTGCTATCTTTTATCTATCTGTTTATCTTGTAGCTTTTGGATACGGCGGTCACCAGCCAACGCTGGCTACCTTTGGTGCAGACCAGCTTGATGATGATCAAAACTCCAAAGCTGCGTTTTTTAGCTACTTCTACTTTGCCCTCAACGTCGGAGCTCTCTTTTCAAACACAATCCTTGTGTATTTTGAGGATAAAGGGTTGTGGACTGAAGGCTTCTTGGTGTCACTAGGCTCTGCCATTGTCGCGTTGGTAGCCTTTCTGGCCCCAACAAAACAATATCGTTATGTCAAGCCATGTGGGAACCCGTTGCCTCGTGTGGCGCAAGTCTTCGTGGCCACTGCTCGAAAGTGGAGTGTTGTTCGTCCGGGAAACCCCCAGGAGTTGTATGAACTCGAAGGTCCTGAATCTGCCATTAAAGGAAGTCGAAAGATATTTCACAGTTCCAAGTTTGTCTTCTTGGACAGAGCAGCAGTGATTACAGAGAGTGATAGGTAAACCATATATCCAAACAAAATATTTCATCAATGATTCACATGATTCTGATATTTTAATTTATGAATATTGCTGTATCCAGGAATGAGACAAGGAGCAACGCATGGAGGTTGTGCAGTGTGACTCAAGTAGAGGAAGCAAAATGTGTGATGAAGTTGCTTCCAATATGGCTATGCACTATAATCTACTCAGTGATCTTTACACAAATGGCGTCTTTGTTTGTGGAGCAAGGTGATGTGATGGATGCATTTATAGGGAAATTTCACATCCCTGCGGCGAGTATGTCCGTCTTCGACATACTCAGCGTCTTTCTATCGACGGGGCTCTACCGCCACGTTATATTCCCATACGTGAGACCCACGGAGCTTATGAGGATGGGGATAGGGCTGATCATAGGGATAATGGCAATGGTGGCTGCAGGATTGACAGAGATCCAACGGCTAAAACAAATAGTCCCGGGGCAAAAAGAGAGTGAGCTCTCCATTTTATGGCAAATCCCACAGTACGTGCTTGTGGGAGCGAGTGAGGTGTTCATGTACGTTGGACAGTTGGAGTTTTTTAGTGGACAAGCACCAGACGGGTTAAAGAACTTAGGAAGCTCGTTGTGTATGGCTTCGATGGCATTAGGTAACTACGTGAGCAGTTTGATGGTTAATATTGTTATGGCTATAACCAAGAGAGGTGAGCATAGCCCCGGGTGGATACCGGAAAATCTAAACGAAGGTCATATGGATCGGTTCTATTTTCTGATTGCCACATTAGCTGCTATCGATTTTGTGGTTTATTTGATCTTTGCAAAGTGGTACCAACCCATAAGCCATGATGAAGATAGCATCAAGGGAGGTTCTGGTGGTAACCTGAAGACTGTTTCCGAGTTGGAACAAGTTTGATTTTTTTTAGATTTTATTTTTTAGCCATATCTTATCTGTTGAGATGTTTCTTTATTGGTAGATGACATCTTTGTTAGTTTTTAGAAATTCAAGTGCTTGTTAGGGTCTAAGGAATACTAAAAGCAGAGCATAATAATTTTGGTAGTAGTTGTTGAAAAAAATATTCCAGTTCCTTTGCGTTATTAATAAAATATGCTTTCATCTTTTAAATAAAATGTTTTGTTATCAATATAATAAAACTTGAATGTTTCTCTCCAGAGCATGACACATCAGCTTCAATATTGAAGTTGGTGTTGACACCTCAATTAAAATTTTTAACCAACTAGTACAGCTAAATTTGTTTGTGTGCTTCTTATCAAATTGGGTTTTGTTTCCAAGATAATTCTTCTGTATTGATTCCTCGTTGTTGTAGATTAGAACTAAGGAAATTATGTTTTTTTCTTGGATCTGATTATACTAGTAGATTTCTTCCACATAGTTTTGTATATTTACTCTTTCTCTCTTTCTCACCTTAGAAATCATCGCCGTTGGAATAATAAAAGAGATGGTTGCATAACCCAATTCCTCGTTTTTAATGGCGGTATTACGTTTTTTTATGGAATTAGTTTTGTTTGTGTTGATTATTGTGGAACATATGTTTTAAAATTGTTCGATTTACACAGTCTTGTTGATGAATTTGGCATTGGAGAACGAAGTAGTTACTTTCTTTTGATGTTCATGCTTCATTATAGAGATGATTAGATTGTTATAGATTAGCCTTTTACAAAGAATATTGAGGGGTGTACTCGTCTGATGACAAACTTGTGACAAACTCGTTTTTTTTTGTAATTAACTGATGAGTTTCTGATCAATCTTTGTTGCAGTACTCTGCGGGGAAAGAGTATATGTATACCGAATGGGCTAATGAGAAGCATAGTTTATATCTTAAATCTATGGAAACTTCATTCGTAGATCAGTTATATAGTTCCTTTGGTGCTCTCGGGAAGAAGGACAATGTATCCGAATCCACGAGGTTCGGTAGCAACGGTAGGAAACCGTCTCAAGAACATGTATAAGACATTGTTTTAAAAAAAAATTATAGCTGAAGTTGTAATATCACTTTTCATTGAAATTTTTATTTTGTCTATATGATTTGGCAATTAGTTCAAGGTTCTTCATGATGGTTTCGGGCAGAAGGTTAATGTAAACAACCTGAACATCGGAGTAACAGAAGACACGGTGGTGGTTCTCATGAGTTTCTTAGGAGTCCATGGATCAAGCATTATAAACCTTTAGTAAAGGCACAAATTCAGGTAAAGGGTGAAGGTAGTTCCGAGCTCGAAAGTCAAGTGGTCAGCTCAAATGGTAAGACAGTAATGGTCATATGCAGCTCTGGTTCAGCCTCACGTCTCAAGCAGATATGCTCTCATTTGCGTGACCACGACCAAATCAGCGTTGGAGAAGGTATTAATTTATTATGATGAGTCTTATTCCTCTGTTTATATATGTTGTTTCTATTCTAAAAAAAAATCATTCTAACAAATATTTACAATGTAAATGACTTATTAAAACTCTAGACAACCATTTTGGTCCAAGGAGATTTTTTTAATAAACTATCTACAATATTTTTTTTTTCAAAACTACCCTAATGTTTTTTTCCTTCTAAATGTTTTTTTATTGAAATGGTAATCTAAATCATGAAAATACAATTTATAATATATTTTTTTAATTAAATATGTAATTTTATTTTGAAGTGAAGACGGACAGAACTTGTCTTTTTACAACAATAGAAAGTGAGTTTCAAAAATTTTCACAAAAAAANTTTTTTTTTTTTTTTTGTAAAATAGCAAGGGAGATGGATGAGTACGATAGTAGAGGCTCTGATTTATACAAGGGAGCGGCTCTGAAGTTTAAAGAGTGATGCTTCTAATTCTTTGGCAGGAGCGTAAATGTTAGTAAGTGCTATCATAAGTGGACTTTGCTTCATTATCTCTAAATGTTGTTGTTTTCTTGAAGTTTATGTGTTGTCTTTTGTGGTTACTCTTAAACTCACCATTTAATCAACTGATCTAATTGACTCGATGAAACTATCTTTTAAAACCAAAACTAAAAAAAAAATCATTCTAACAATATTTACAATATAAATGAGTTATTAAAACTCTAGGCAACCATTTTGGTCCAAGGAGATTTTTGTAATAAACTATCTACAATATTTGTTTTTCAAAACTACCCTAATGTTTGTTTCCTTCTAAACGTTTTTTTATTGAAATGGTAATCTAAATCATGAAAATACAATTTATGATATATTTTTTAATTTAAATATGTAATTTTATTTTGAAGTGAAGACGGACAGAACTTGTCTTTTTACAACAATAGAAAGTGAGTTTTAAAAAAATTCATAATAAAGAATAGGGTAGTTTTCAAAATATATATCATATATAAGGTAATCAATGCATAAGTATGATATATAGGTTTTTTTTTTTGTAGAAAAATCAGAAATATAGACTAAGCGGAATGTAATTAAGTTGGTGAGGTATAAAATAAAATATAAATAACTTTATAATTGGCATGTATTAGTTCTATTTTCATAGTAGAGAGATCATAGTAACCAAAATTTTATGTAGTCGATGTTTGCATAATGAAAATTTTTATTTAATAACAAATATTGAACGATTGTGAAAGTGATAAACTACTTATATGAGTAGTCATAGTATGTAATGTTTTAAAAGATATTTAGCTTTGGTTGGTTGTGCCGATAAAAGCGACCATATAATCAACCATAAAGTTTCATTTAATACAGAGATCAATTACAAGTTTATAAATTGGATTTGTATGAAATAATAAAAATAAAAAATATCTGCGGCGTAGCGCGGGTTTAACTTAGTTGAATTAAATCTTGCATTTAACTTAGGATACTGATTAGAAATCATTATGTTACAATTTAAAACAAAAATTAGAAATCATTATTTTAAAATTTAATTATTGGTTGGTGGCTTGAAATAAATAAATGACAGCAAAGTTTATGATTTTGGACACCATAACTATTTTTCGTATCAATTTTGTCAAGTGATTTACAAGTTGCCAAAAGTATGACTTAATATTTCTACTCATATATTGTGGGATCTACTCATTTATGATAGTACAATTTCGATGACTTAATATTTCTACTCTTATATTGTGGGATAGTGACATCGAAATTGTATTATCCGAAAATGAGTTTCAGCCACTTCAAAATCTCACAATATGAGGAAGTCACCCCAAATATTATTATGGAGAACCGGAACATGCGATTGTGGTTCATCAGTTCATCTCACATGGGAATCAGGGTGACTTCCTTCTATTATGAAATCTTAAAGTGGCTAGAACTTTGAGAGAATGTAATTTTTTTTTTTTTTTTGTCAACCATTGGGCCACAACTGGCCGGCCCATTAGCCAAATTCCTACATTCGCAGGAGCCGGGACTCGATCCCGGCCCATTTGAGAGAATGTAATTTTTATGTTGCACATATACGCAACTTTCCATAACCGTTGTCCAGATATCATAAAAGTTTTATGATAAAACAGCTTTGAGGACGCTATGTTAAGGACGACACCCATTCACGAACTCCGAAATTTTCACATTACATTTGTGTATATTTATTGATTAATATTAAAATAAAATAATATGAATAATTAATCTAGCCTTCCACATCTTAATGGTGAGATAGACTTTGGTGTCTCCGAAAATATATGGATTTGATTAGCCCGTGAGTGGTAAGATGTTAGATAATTGTAAAGAACTAGATTTTAACATGCGGTACACCGCGTGCATATAATTTTTTTATATATTTTATGTTTATATTAATTTTATTATAATTTATATTTTATGTTATATTTCTTGATTAAATATTGGATGTTTTGTAAATAGAGGAATAACTCTATTTTTTTATATTAACTTTTTAACTTGCAATACACGTCATGACCATTTGTTTGTTATATTTAGTTTGTTATGTTTAGTGTTTGAGATTATATTTTGATTTTTAATTACTAAAAAAAAAATAAGGGATCTAAATACATAAGAAGTAATTTATACGCTGTGATTAAGTCATATTTTCCTAATGATTTAATTATTTTACACAATCTTAGTTAAATCAATTTAATTTTATATGTCAAATATTCTAATATAAGTAGTGGACAAATAATAAAATAAGGATTTAACATGCGTTAGCACAAATTTAATGATATTTTATTAATTCCAACATGTTCTCTTTTTAACTCATCTACTATATAACCATATTATATAGTATTCTAAACTTTTTTAATTTTACATATTCGTAATATTTTAAAATTTATTAAGTTTTTATATATTAATTATAATATTTAAATAAATGTGAATCGAAGTTCTTCTTACATTAAAAATCAGAGCTCACAGGTTTTTAGGAAACAAAATGGAAATCAAATTGTTGTTTTCTTTTAAATTGTTCAACATATATAATATATCATAGTTTAACAAAATGGGAATCAACAAAATGGAAGTTGTTAAATTCACCAACTGATATGCTTGAATACTAGAATCTGGAAATATATCAGAGAACCCGCCTCGAGCAATCACAGCCGGTGAGAAAACAACAATTTGATTCTTATTTTGTTAAACTTTAAATGTTAAACTATGATATATTTAATTAACCACAAAATTTTATAATTAAAACACAATATAATTAGTATGGTTAAATATATCATAGTTTCTGTTTTCATATTGAATTCTGTAAGCTTTTTTAGTTGAAATGAATGTAAAATATTTAGGAAACAAAATCTGAAGTAATGCTATTTTTAGAAATTTGTTAGGGATTAAAATTGTAAATAAGTTTTTAAATAAATACAAATAAAAGGGAAGAACCCAACATGTATTTAAAAAATGTATATATTTTTAAATAAATACAAATAAAAGGGTAGAATCCAAAATATACTTCAAAAATGTATATATATATATATATATATTAAAATAGGGTAATTAATGAAAATATTTTTAGACAATTAAAAAATAAGCAAACAATTTGAAAAAGTTAAGCAAAATATAAATAATATAGAAGCAAAATATAAGTAAAATAAAAGAAAAACCTACGAAAATACAGAAAATAAAAATTCAAATTTTAAAAAATGAGAAGCCCACCAAAACGAGAACAGATCAAATTACGTACCTCATGAGTCATGTCCATTGGTGACTAATCCGCGGCGTTAGAACTGATAGTCTGGTTCTGATGAGAACTTAGCCGTCGTACTGGAATGGATGGATCCCTCATGAGTCTTGTGACTTGTGCCAGACTTGCCATCCATATGTTACCGTATATGGCATGTCCGTTGGTGTTTCCTGTATAATTATTTTACAAAACAAGGCGAAAAATAACAAAAACATGATTAATTTTTCCACGTCAAATATAACACATTCATAATTGGTATGTTAAACAAGAAGGGCGGGAAATTAACCTGAAGTAAATGGTTTTTGAGAAGCGGATGGCGGAAGGCTATTTGATCTTCTCGCCTGATGCAGTCGATGACATCCCCGTCGGGACTCTGAAACGTAAAAATTTGTGTTAAAATACGTAGTATAAAAACATAGTCGGGATACGTAGTAAAAAAACATGCATACGTATACTACAAACAGAAAAGGAACAACAAAAAAAAGATCAGTCTCGTTTATGTATACATAATACATGGATTGTCAAGGTCGGGACTCGGGACTGACACTCCTCCTAGTCTTCTTTAATCTTATAACCTATAATATTAATAGCAATGAAAATCTTGTGGCAACGTTACCTAGCCTATATGATTAAAGCCTTTAATTTAAAGCTAATTAATATGACATTTTTTGTCAAGCTTATAACGTTAAGATAAATACTATTTTGCACATAAGTTTTGGCGAAATTTCTATTTTTGATTGAAAGTTTCACATATAGATGACTTTCGTATCATTGTCATTTATACTTTATTAATTCTTTAGTTTTGATATTCACAATACTGTATCTCTTATAAGAAGTTGAAAAAGTTTAACTCAAATCTATTTACAAATTTTGAATTGTATTTTTATGGTTTAAGTGTACTCAAGTTTGGTCGCTGTCGGTTTAACACAGTAACCGATTATTGTTCTGAGTGTTGGTCCAATTTCATTCGAAGTTAACTCAATGTGGTTCACGACAACAAAAATACAGAGAAAGGCTAAGACAAATATAACCAGAAAAAGAAGAAGCAAATCTAGTGGAAAATAGGAACCAAACACTAAAAAGCAAGAATTAAGGTTGAACATAATAGTACTTTTTAGCAAAGGATGTTAAAAAGTAGATAAGAGAAATTAGCTAGCTAGGGAGAGAACAAGGTGGCATAAATTTCTAAGAAGACTTGGACAATAACTTTGTGGTGTTGACGAGAGTTTAACGACAAAAAACACTGAAGAAGCTTTTGTAGCTCAGCCGCTGCAAAGATCTGTCTCTCAACAATCATCTCCACCATCGACGTCCTGAAATCTTCGTATGGATCCTTTGACTTCTTCACCACCGCAAAACTCTCTGCCTTGGAAGAAGTGTCCGAGGAGAAGCTTTTAGAAGAAAAGAGAGTTTCTGATGAATCATCATCATCATCACTTTCTTCTTTGTCTCCTTCTTCTTCTTCCTCCTTCTCGCTGCAAGACCAGTACCAAGACCCGGTTGACTTAAAACGTGAGGCGAAGAGAGGATCAGAACCAAACTGCAATGATCTTTGCTTCCGGTTTGTCTTGACCTTCTTCCTTAAATCTCGAAACGAACGGCTCTCTTCGTAGAAAGGGTTTGGTGGGAATATCGATGATGACGCATAATGAGGGCTAGAGAAAGCATGATGATGATGACTCTTTGGTCTTGGAGTTTTGGACGTTTTAGCTTCGGTAACGAAGAACCTCTCGGAAGACGTGGCTTGACTTGTAACAGCACTAGTCTCAACGACGTCGTAGAGATCTCGTGGTCGGCAAGAGTTTAGAGATGACCGGACCATTCTTGAAACCCGGAGCTTCATTCTTTTCTCCATGTGGTTTAGCTAGAGAGAGAGAGAGAGAGATGGTATGGGACTATGGACTATTGAAGAAGAAGAAGTAAATGACGTATTAAAAGTAGTGTCTCTCCCCATACTACAAAGACTTTTAAGGGAAGGGAGAGAGATAAATTCTCTGTTCTGTTTCTTGTACTGGCCTTTTCATATTTCGTAATATTTATGATAATTTAATGATTACAACTTTTTACGTTTACTCTTTCTGCAATGTCTTTTGTCATTTCACTGTCGTCGTTATCTTAAACTATTCGAATTGCTGACACAAAAATTAACCATTGGAATTTCCTTGTTGCTTTTTTCTTTCTGTATTTTTATTTTAGGTATAGACACTTCACACACTTGACCTTTGTCTTCCTCGTTTTTTTCTTCACCAATTTTAAAATTATTTATTTTGAATATTTGACAATTATGTGTTTTGTAATGTTTGTCATCTAGTATAAGTAAAAAAGTCAGTTCTTTATAAGTTTATTTTTTTTATAACAGTCAGTTCTCTTTAGCTCTTTTCGAATTCCTCATCATNGATAAATTCTCTGTTCTGTTTCTTGTACTGGCCTTTTCATATTTCGTAATATTTATGATAATTTAATGATTACAACTTTTTACGTTTACTCTTTCTGCAATGTCTTTTGTCATTTCACTGTCGTCGTTATCTTAAACTATTCGAATTGCTGACACAAAAATTAACCATTGGAATTTCCTTGTTGCTTTTTTCTTTCTGTATTTTTATTTTAGGTATAGACACTTCACACACTTGACCTTTGTCTTCCTCGTTTTTTTCTTCACCAATTTTAAAATTATTTATTTTGAATATTTGACAATTATGTGTTTTGTAATGTTTGTCATCTAGTATAAGTAAAAAAGTCAGTTCTTTATAAGTTTATTTTTTTTATAACAGTCAGTTCTCTTTAGCTCTTTTCGAATTCCTCATCATCAGGAAATTTAAAAATGTATAGAGGAGAGAGTTGGGTTGTAAAACCTCTTCTGTTTGGAAGACGTCACTTTATCATTGTAACGTAAAGGATTTTGCATTTGTACCCATAACTACTACTACTACTAAAGTCAATCTTTCGTTAACGTTACAAAATTCGTAATACAGTGTATTTTAACAATATAATTTCCTAATTGAAACTTAATTCTCCCCGGAATTCGTGCATTAGTTCTGGAGAATTTTTTCAAAAAGGCAACTTAATTCGAATTAAATGATATGAAAATGACAATTACACAAAAAGGCAGTACTTGCAGTGCACGACGACGATCACTAAAAGTCAAATTTTATGTGCATAAAATAAAACGAATAACATTGACTTTTTTAATAGTACATAAAAAGGAGAAAACATTTATCAATAAACAATAATTTCCAAAAATTGCCAATAATATGTATTTTACATTTTCAGTACTTTTATGCACTTTGCTTTTTAAGTATGCTCGCTCATTAATCAAATTGTACATTACGTCTTAACTTATTGTATATTTTCGGTTCAAAAATGCCTATGTATTAATCTAATCATTTTTAAGTGATTTTCAATAATCTTAATCAATGTTAAGTGATTTTAATTTTATTCCCTGCATCCACAGTGGAGCCCTCTCATGCATATATAATCCCACTATGAAGAAGATGGGGATCGAACCCCAATGATGACAGGTAAACCTGGCCAAAGTGGAGGGAGGACCACTACCCTCCCTATGTAGCCTCTTCAAATTAGCATGATTTTAATCTTTAGCTGCTAGACCAAACTTTCTATTTTGTAATTTTAAGCACAAACGATATATATTTTATTTTCTTATAGAGGAGGAATTATAGGTCAGATGTTTGGTAGTGATTAGTGAATGTGTGCGTATTGGCTAATCTAATTTCCCTTTTTACGTAAAATAGTAAGGTTATATAGCCTTATGGGTGCGGTGGCTGGTTGGGGACCATATCAGCCTCTTCCTGTATTTGAATTTCAAATTTAATTACACTAATTTTGGGTTATCTATGTATGATGTATTTCACATAAAAATGTTTTTTTTTTAAAATATTTATTTCCTAATAAGAAGAATCACAAGCTCAAAATAAAACTATTTATTACTTGTTATAGGATATGATCACATGATGGCTAATAGACGTTAAGGATAAAAACAGAAAAATCAAATTCATAAACTCCTGGATAATTCTGATAAGTAGTTTTTAGAAATTGTAATTCTTTGAATTATATAATGTTGTATTATAACTCCTTCCTAATATTTTGCTTTTCGAAGTGAAGTTTCTAGAAATTGATTTCCTAAAACAAAATTGCCAGCTTTGGAATTGATTCAATTGAAGGTGAGACTACATTCTGTGGTGGTCAGTTTAAATCAACACAAGAAAAAATAGACTGGACCAAGACAACGGCTACATGCTAGGCTAATCGATTCGACCCAGATGTTCTTCTTCGTCTACGCCTCTTCTGCCGGAATCTCCATAAACTTAGTAGCACTAGAATTCCTACAACACACAACCGGAATAATCAGAAATGTTTAATAGCCTATTTCTGAAACAAGAATCGATAGTTTGATCATGCGATAAAAGATTAATATGACTAAAGAATAAAGATGTCCATAAAGGTTTGGTATATTACCACTAGCTGCAACACCAGCAGGTACGATCCACCGAGTAGCAACTAGAAATGGTATGTCAATCTGCAAATAGAGAGCAAAATAATATAAACCTTTTGGTTCTTACAAAATCTATTAGTTAACCAGAAGGTAAAATGAGTTACCTCGTCTTTATTGAATAGGCCTCCAAGATACTTGCTCCTGTGAGAGCTAAGCTCACCACCTTCCTTGGCTGGTCTCCAACGCGTTGGTCTTGTATTCTCCACTGTAGAATTCAAGCCTCGGCCCAAATCAATGCCACGATATCCTGGCAATCTCCGGTTCCTTCCTCCGACATGTAAATTATATCCTTTAGTCCCCCATACTTCATATCTGGAGTCACTCTCACAAATTAGCTCCTTTCCGATCACAGAAGAGTATGTTGAAAAATTTACATCAGTTCTTCGGGATGGCAGTTGTTTATCGTCTACAGTTACGGGAGAATATCTCTTCACAAATTTTGAGAAAAGTACAGGGTCTTTGATATTTGAACTGCTAAAATCTAGCATTTTCTTCAGGAGCCAGTAGCAGTTGGTGACCATATGGCTACTGTCCAGGCAATTTGAGTCTCCATAAACACCAACTCGACCTTTACCAATCTCCAAAAGCCCAAGAACAGCAGGGTCTTCCTGTAAACAGAGCCGCATTATCACAAAAAAAAAACCTCCGCAATTCAATCACAAAAAAATACAAGACACAATTGGTATCTCATTACCTTCAATGAACCAGTTTGCAGTAGATTCTGTGTAGCACCACTCTCAGAGCTGTCCAGTAAAGGAAAAGTGTGCAAAAACCCACCAGCAGGAAACCTGACTATATTTGTTCCAGAAGCATATCGACTCTGCTCACCATCAATACTGAAATCCCCATTGAGAATTTTGTCTCCAAACGCAATCCCAAACGATGCGAGAAGGTTGTTAAGTGCAGGGATATTTGCACCTCCAGTGACTGGAGTCCACCAGCTGCGCGTGTTATCATCAAAGAATCTCATCTTCACCATAGTATCAACATTATACCACTCAGCAAACACAACCAGACCCAGTCCTGTATTTATAACGTCATCTCTGAGCTTTTCAATTTCTTCTGGAAAGTAATCATCTTCGAGGTCAACCATCAAAAGAGTTCCATATTGCTGAGCATCGAAACATGTAAGGGGTGAACCAAGAGTCTCTATATAGTACCCAGCATCACGTAACATGTTGTACATGATGTGAAAGTTTGTATGCAGGTGATCACCATGCCAATCAAGAATGTCATTGCGGACATCCAAAGAGTCCCTTGGAATATAACCTGGAGGATATTTTATGCTGTGAAATTGATCCCACAAAATACGTTTGGCTCGTGATGGAGTGGGAATCACTTTCAGTTTCAACTGAAGAGAACATGTACTTCTTCTAGGCCCACTTTCTCCACGGGATGCTGGGCTATAGATTTTCAAAGTTACATTTCCCTCTATTTCACCTGCGAACTGTGCACCTTCTTCCTTGATCTGCATGTGTAAAGCTAGATAACCAGTCCAGGGCCATATGATATCTGGGTACTTAAAGTGAATGCTCAACAGATTTCCTTCCTCGTTTGCAGGATGCCATGTTGGTGGACTTTCAATATAGCCAATGACACCCATACCATTTAGAATTGTGGTGTTGAAAATGACAGGCATGGCACCCGCATATAGTGGCTGACGACAAAAGGGCCAGGAATATGGGCAATCATTATAATCAAGAATGCTCGGGAAAATGCTTGCCCGGGGATGGTAGCTCTTTAGAATTTCATATGATTCTAACCTGACAAAGAGTTGAAAAGTTAGAGACTAAAAAATTAAGGAAATAAGATCAAAATAAAAATAAAGAGTCCAATGGTGATTATCAGTATGGAGAAGTTAACTTACAGATCAACTCTTCCTGCACCCTGCTCATACATATTAGGACCTAAAAGCTTAGCAGCACCTTCGACCAACGCCTGCTTCATGCTTGCTGGATTGAGCAGATCCTTCCTTCTAGCTTCAGGAATAACACTTACAAGCAGACAAACAATACCAGCAACAACAGGACTAGCCACACTTGTTCCAGACAAGCTTTTACAACCAGTGCTGATCTTTGACCCCATAATGTCACGGCCATATGCAACCACATCTGGTTTGACACGGCCATATCTGTACACAAAATTTTCAAGTTAGGAGCTGCATAAAAACAAGTATTTTGTATTTCTATTTCTTCGATTGTAAAGTTTGTAAAAGGGAATGTAGAAGCAGGAAAGAAATACAGTACCCATGAGGAATTTCCCAGGTGCTCATGCCACGGGATGAAAATGAAGCTATGTGATCATCATAGTCAATACCACCAACACCTATGACATCACTCTGGTCAGCTGGATTATTTAAAGTTCCGTAAAGTGGCCCATCATTTCCTATTGCAGACACCATAATGATATTGCTGGCAGTTATTTCCCACACCTGTTCGAAAGAAATACTCCACCACTTGACCCAACAGGATAATGCAAACTTCAACCAAGAGATAACGAAACAATTACCTTCTCTACAAAAGGCAGATCCAAGTAATCCGGTCCCCCAATGCTCAAATTTAATACATCCATATTTGTTGCTATAGCATAATTGAAAGCATCAAGAAACCATGAGGTGTATGATACCTGCAACAAGCTGAGCGCAAACTTATCAAAACCTATTTGATTAAGTTAACTTGCATATCTGGGAAAAACATGTGTATGGCAACTATACTTTCTCGAATACAAAAATAAAGATCAAACGTGTAACCAACAGTATCTTAGCAATTGTAATTGGGGAAACACAAAAAAATTATCAATTGATCATGTATGAGTTAGTTTAGTTGAAGGAACGTTAAGCCTCTTGCTAGTTGCTACATAAGAAAATACATCTGTTGCGTGATCATGCATTACCTGGGAATCTGTGAACACTCGGAAAGCATAGATTTCCGTGTCTGAGGCAAAACCAAGACATTCTGCATTTTGACCAGCAATAACACCAGCAACAAAGGTCCCATGCCCCAGGTTGTCATTCAAAGTGTTCTCATTTGTCCAATTTGTACGCTCCTGAAAGTTACTGCGTCAATACCAGCTTCAGAGCTTAACAAGACAAGTAGAAGATCAAAGAAAACTAGCAGCTTTAAACACTACTCGTATCTAAAATCTTTGAGAAATCTTTGGTACCTTGATATTACGGAAATGAGGGTGGTCAGATCTTATTCCAGTGTCAAATATGGCCATCTTGACTTTAGCACCAGTGTACCCTTTCTTCCAGAGAACATCAGCTCCAAACAAGGACGTAACTTGAGTCTTCTGCAAAATACAATAATTGTAACTTGTAAAAGACCTCACTTACAGTTTACGATATGAACAAAATTTAACACATAGATCCTAATAACAAAATCAGGCATTCCAGTAGATTCCTATTTACAAATAGAAATTATATCTGAAGATGTAAACTTAAACAATCTCACACCTGACTGAGAAGATGTCTACTCCAGTTCAACGTGGTGTTACTTGTATCCGCCGTTGCAGAGGAATCAGTTCCGTCTTCGAAAGACATCGGAGTAAAGATCTTCCCCGGACGTTTCTTCCCGTCGAGAAAAGACTCTCCAAGCAAAAATCTCTGATACTTAAACTCAACGTTCACGTCTTTAACCATCTCAAGCCTCTCAATCTCTCCAACCACGTCCTCTTTCCCGCTTTCCCGGATCCATAGAACACCAAAATCAGTCGGATACTTCGCCGCCGAGTTAATCCTCTCGATCCAACCCCAACCACCGGATCGGACCTTCGATTCGAGGTAAATTCGATCGTTTCTCGCCGGTTTGTACTGCTGAAATCGGATTATGTAGTTCGTCTCCGTCGCAGTCTCAGACTCCGAGCGAGTTACGTTCTGCGGATTGAGATTTTGGTGCTGGGGATGGTAAGTGCTGGGACGGAGCCAGAAGATATAAACGGAGAGGACTATGACGAGGAGATAGGATCTGTAAGCATATAGAGAAGCTTGTGCAAACACCTTCATGGCGATTTGGTTGAATTTAGGGTTTGATTAGCAAGATTCATTCGCACACGCACATGCCCGTAGCTGGTGAATTCGCTTCACTCCTTTTGTAATTTTTGATTTTCTCTGACCCTCTGTGATGAACAAACACTGCAGTGATGGTGGAGCGACTTTTGAACCGGTTGGTTGGTTAGCTTTAAGCAAACCGGTTATAAAAATTCGGTTTATTGAGTTCGGTTTAATATTTTCAACAATTCGGTTTATTAATGTAATCCAGATCTGGTTCGGTTTGGTTTTTTAAGAATCAATTATTAGTATATGTTGGCCAAAAAAATGTCAATGGTCGTCAAAGAGACCAAATAAGACACTGCACTTGAATCGGAGTCGTCTAAAGATTCTACCATTGGTGCTTCTTAAAAGAGCTTCAATTTACTCTTGAGTTTTTGATTTGCAATTGAAGATCAAGATCATCAGAAATCTTCTGTTTTTTTTTCCATTTTCCTTTTCTTGTTTTCTTGAATGTGTCGGCAAAATAAGTTTGTGAACTTTACTGTTTTATGGGATTTTGATTCTGTGTAATTCATCTCATGGAGGTTAGATCTGAGCTCCGGAAACATTCACGAAGTGGAACTCGGAAATGGACTATTCTGGTTGGGATTGTGGCGCTTACTCATGTTTTGTTGTTACTTTCATATGGTGACGCTTTGAGATATCTGTTGCCTGATGGCAGAAGGCTGAAACTTCCTAATGAGAGCAATAAGATGATGAATCCGTCACGAAACACACTTGCAGTTAGCGTTTCTGAGGATTCTGCAGGCTCGGGGATTCATGTCATGGAGAAAAATGGGAATGTTTCAGGTTTTGGTCTAAGGAATGAGACAGAGGATGATGAAGGGTTTGATGAAACTGTTGATTTTGAGAGCTTTGAAGATGCAAAGGATAGTGTCAATGTCATTAAACAAGTAGTTGTTGAAAGTAGTGTAAAGCAAAGAACGGAAGTTTCAACTAGTAAGTATGGACAACAGGGGCAAAAGGTGTCGGTTCAAAGTCAGAAGAAGGTGGAGAGCTCTATGTTAAGTGCAAGTTCATCTATAGCTGGTCCTGCTTCCTCGGTGGGGAAGCTACCTGTTTCTGGAAATAGTTCCCTGGTAGTTTCTAAGCAAGTTAGTAAGAAGAAGAAGAAGAAGAAGTATGACATTCCACCAAAAACTGTGACAACAATAGAGGAGATGAATCGGATTTTAGCAAGGCATCGTAGAACTTCACGAGCATTGGTAAGTTTGCAGCTGTCCCTTTTAGTTTGTTTTTTACCTGTGAGAATTTAATTGAGAAGATTGTGCTTCCAATGTAGCGACCGCGTTGGTCTTCTAGGAGAGATGAAGAGATATTAGCTGCAAGGAAAGAGATAGAGAATGCTCCTGTTGCAAAACTTGAACGGGAACTCTACCCTCCAATATTCCGTAATGTTTCCATGTTTAAGAGGTAAAATTGCAGAACATAGACCTACTTACTTCTAAACTAGGTTGCTGGCTAAGAAAAAGAGTAATGCTATATGCACAAGTTTTTAAAAATACTCAGTAGTGTCTTTACTCCTATGTAGATGAACGTTTAGTACTACTACTGTAACATCTTTATCATATGGTCCTAAGTTGATAGAAATTTCCTTTTGGAAGTTAGTATGGAAGCATGAGTTCATATAATATGTTTAGTTCACAAATTTGGTCTGTTTGGTAGTGTCTTTTTATAAAAGGTAATCTTGACATACCCGATTCAGTTATACACCTCAGGAGTTACGAACTTATGGAACGGATGCTCAAAGTTTATGTATATAAGGAAGGAAGCCGCCCCATTTTCCATACTCCAATACTCAAGGGATTGTATGCATCAGAAGGATGGTTCATGAAGTTGATGGAAGAAAACAAGCAGTACACTGTAAAGGACCCCAGAAGGGCTCACTTGTACTATATGCCATTTAGTGCACGGATGCTAGAATTCAAGCTTTATGTGCGTAACTCTCACAACCGCACAAACCTACGCCAGTTTCTTAAGGAATACACGGAGCACATCAGTGCCAAGTACCCTTTCTTCAATAGAACCGATGGGGCTGATCATTTTCTTGTCGCTTGTCATGATTGGGTAGGCATCTCCTAAACTTTTCAGATTGTTCTCATCAATGGGAATAACCTTTTTAATTTGTGTTCACTAAACAGGCACCATATGAGACAAGGCACCACATGGAGCATTGCATTAAAGCTCTATGCAATGCAGATGTAACTGCAGGCTTCAAAATCGGAAGAGACATCTCACTCCCTGAAACATATGTCCGAGCTGCCAAAAATCCTCTCCGTGATTTAGGTGGGAAACCGCCTTCTCAGAGGCGAACCCTGGCTTTCTACGCTGGAAGCATGCACGGTTACCTACGTGCAATTCTGCTGCAGCACTGGAAAGACAAAGACCCGGAAATGAAAATCTTCGGTCGGATGCCGTTTGGTGTAGCGAGCAAGATGAATTACATCGAGCATATGAAAAGCAGCAAGTACTGCATCTGTCCAAAAGGGTTTGAGGTCAACAGCCCCAGGGTGGTTGAATCTATTTTCTATGAGTGTGTCCCTGTGATTATATCAGACAACTTTGTGCCGCCTTTCTTCGAGGTTCTTGATTGGAGCGCGTTCTCTGTCATTGTTGCGGAGAAAGACATCCCGAGGCTGAAATATATTTTGTCGTCTATACCAGAAGAGAGATACGTAAAGATGCAAATGGCTGTGAGAAAGGCGCAACGGCACTTTCTGTGGCATGCTAAACCGCAGAGATACGATCTGTTTCATATGGTTTTGCATTCTATTTGGTATAATAGAGTGTTCCAAGCAAAGCGTAGATAATAGACTGGACTGCTTACCGGCGAAGAGTTACTTCCAGTGTACTATGTACTTGTCTGTTGTATGAGTAGGAAACTAGGAATCGCAACAAAGTTGGCTCTACCTTTGTATATATTGGCTGTGGCATGAGTCCCTTTGCCAAAATTTTCTGGTAAATTAAAAAAGTAAACAAAATTTAAAATTTAAAATTATATATTATAAAATTATTTGAATGTAATAGAAAAATTTGAATACATAAACATTAAACATAAACTGTTACTAAAAACACAACCATCAAAATGAAAACTTATAACAAAAAATAATATGTAGAATAGACACAACTTTGCAAAAAATATTGTTTTAAATATCATAAATATATAAGATATTTAATGAAGAATTATGGTAAAGAGGTACAATTAAAAAAATCATTATGACAAAGTGATTCTAACTGAGAATATTGAACTAATGGTTGTAACGAGTAAATATAATAGAAAATTATAATTAAAAATATATTTAATAATGAGTGAGACTGTATCAACGAAAAATTAAAATTAAAATACACAACTTTAAAAAACAAAATAAAAGAAATTTCAAATATTAAAATAGTTTTTAGCCAGAGTTAACCAAATGTAAATTGTATATTAAGTTTTATTAAATTTCTATAATGCTATAATCATTTCTAAAATTTTAGTTAGAATATAGAATAACATTGAATAGTAATTATTAATATCCAAATTATTTAGATTCAACATAACACGGAAAATTTGTTTCAACGAATGTTACGACTCGAATTAGATTATTGGGCCTTTCCTGGGCCTCGTCTAAGGTCTATGTTTAAGTCCAATTTCTTTACAAGTCTTAGTATTTAAGTGGCTTTAGTTTATTTGTAAAGGATTATCGAAAAGATCAATCAAACAATCCAACTCTTGTTCTCTCTTGTTCTTCTCCTTTCTCATTCTATTTCTTCTGTTTTCTCACCTCCTTCTTCTGTTTCTCATCTCAATTCTGTTACTTCCTTGATAGAACCAAGTCTGGTTCTATCAATTGGTGTTTTCATTGAGAGTTGAACTCAAGTTTTATTCTCATCTATTTGATGATGGTTTTAAGCGGCGAACAAGTAGAAATCCTCTAAGGGGTGCTAGTTCATCTTGAGCGGATGCAATCGATAATTGAAGGATGGCAAGAGGATTCAAGGCGAGCGGAAGAGCTGAGGACCCGAACGGAAGAGCCCAAACAGATGGAGGTCTTAGAAAAACCATTGGGGAATTTTGTCGAGCATGTGGAGGGCGTTCAACTCCGACAAGCTTCTTACAAATTTTGGACCTCTAAGGATCCGATTACTACTAAATGTCTCAGAAAGAGAAGGATTCGTGTCAACCAAAGCTACCATAAGGCTCGAAAAAGAAGAATGAAGAGGGATCATCGTTCTCACTCTACACATCTAGCCTTTCAAGTTTGTTCTCCACAAAATCAGTTGTATCTTGGTGACGATAAGTTTAATTCCATGGCAGTGAGTATGGCAAATGAAAATCACACTGCAGGAAGTCGGAGAGCTCGTTTCAAACAACGATTCCACCAATTTCAAAAAAGAAGATCAAGGGAAAGATATCGAGTGGTGATAGCCTCATTCAGATCGAAGCATTACTCATGGGTGGTTGCAAAGAAAAAAGAGAAAAACAACTCTCAAACATTCTTGTTTCCTCCTTTGAAGCAGTTGACGGTGGTTGTGGATGACCTCAGTTCTTCTTCAACACCGGATTCTAAAGCTTTTGGAAGCTCTCCAAGGTTGTTGTTAAAGATGGAATTGGCTCATGAAATTCTTTTCCGAGAGAACCGAGAAGATGGTGAAAGATTATCTACGGAGAAAATTCATAGCATCAAAAACGGCTCAATTATTGATGAAGATGGTAAACATGGAGAGGTAACTCTTGAACACAGTCTCAACGATGAACATTGTATCTCACTTAGAGTCGTTACCAAAGAAAAACAACTCTCTAGCTTACCTATGACTGATAGAGAGCATGAGATGGGAAGAATCTCTGACTCTTTTGTCTTCAGCCGAGTTTGGGAACCTGGTGGAGGAGCCTCAGAGCTAGAGAAGTGGAACTGGCTAGAGAAGGATTACAAGGTTTCTGGAGTGTTAAGGGTAAGGTTGAAGTTTCATAAGATTGGAAATAGGCTCTCTGAATGGACTGTCTGTAGCCTAGTTTGGGATCCGGGAGAAATCAAAGCTGAACAGACTCATGTGCAGAAGTTTACTATCTTAATCAGATGTTGATGAAGCTGCAGAGTATAATGGTAAGAGAATTTGAAGATGGAAGAACCATCATTGAAGGGTTACAAAGTGGCTTGGAGGTATGTCAACTAGCTGTGCACTATAAGATGTTTGCAATGAACAAGGATAACAAGCTTCAGGTTGTTTGTCATAAGAAGAAGGGCACAACAATATTGATCAAATTGTCAAAGGCTGGATTGATAACTTCATCAGAATTGATGCTTCTTAGCCAGAGTAAAGATGCATATGAAGAGCAACGCTCCACTATTCTATCGTGTACTGCCCGTGTGTGGGAGCCTGGTCGGATCTGGGTGAATGGTGCCTATATGAATCATAAACTGCAGGTTATCAAAGGTAATGACAGAAATTGGGGTACTCCTGAGCTGAAACAGAGGATAATGATATGTGTAAGACATCTTCTTCAAGAAAAGGGGGAACACGCTTACGCTCAAACAACACTATTGAAGCTTCACATGGGTCATTGGAGAACAAATTGGTGCATATGGGGTTCAGAAAAGATTATAGTCGACTCTGCTCTTAACGAACACATGAAGCCGTGGAGGACTCATGAGAAATTAAAGACCGAAACTATGCCTCTCTACCATGATACAGGCTGGGTTAAAGAGAGTCACAGAAGCAATAAAGGGGTTGCGCAACTTCGGGAAAATGTGCTCGGGATCTTTACTTGCGACAAAGGACCATTTGATCTGGGAAAAGTTTATTATGACTTTGGAAGTGAGTTGTGGCTAAGCATTAGTGCTGTCAGAGAAAATAGGATTAAGAAGATGAAGCAAAAAATCATTCAAAATGTTGCTTACTATCTTGAGGACAAGATAGTTTTGAAGGGAACGAGTATGGTGATTAATGGCAAAGGTGTTAATGATGCATTTCATGAACAGATGGTGAATGGTGAGTGTCAAGAGTGGAAGATAGGCGCAGAAGAGTGGAAGCTAGGCGTAGAATATCTGAAGGAGGCTCCAAGTTTCAGTGGTTTTATCGACAAAGAAGAGAAGCTACTAGCTGCAGTTTTATCAACTCAAAATTTTGATAAAACGTTGACTAAGGGAGTTTTTGTCGAGAAATATCAGGAGCACAAGGCTTTTAAGAATGGAGAGGAAGCTTCTTTGTTGACTCCGACATCCTTGTTGATGGTAGTGACAAAGAAATTTTTGAGCTGTATGGGTGTTTTGGAAAAGCTGATCCAATGGGCGTTTGAAAGCCTTCACGGAACATGTTTGATCGTTTTTGGTGGTAAATCTTTCTCTTTGAATTTGTATTCACATTTTCTGTTAGTCGAGAGAGGAACAAAACAGTTGCAGCAAGCTCACAAGCCTTATGGAAGCACCATTGGGGGAGGACAGACTTGGCTGGTGGTTTTAGACTTGCATAGTGGAATTGTAAGATGCTGTAGATTCCTAGAGCTTGTTGTTTCAGAGTCTGATCCGTCCACAAGGGACCAGTTGGCATTGAAAATACAAGTTGAAGATAGAGGATGGAAGCAATTGGAGTTTACTCTTAAAGAGTTTGATGTAATATTCTCGAGCAAGAAGGAGATCGTAGTTGCAGCAAGGACTGGCCATAAGATGAAAAATGCAGAGGTGGAAGCAAACAAGGCAACAACCACCTTCCCAACATTTTACTTTCTACCACCTTGAGGACAAGTTGGTTCTTCATCGCGGGAGTATTGTTACGACTCGAATTAGATTATAGGGTCTTTCCTGGGACTCGTCTAAGGTTAATGTTTAAGTTCAGTTTCTTTACAAGTCTTAGTATTTAAGTGGCTTTAGTTTCTTTGTAAAGGATTATCGAAAAGATCAATCAAACAATCCAACTCTTGTTCTCTCTTATTCTTCTCTTTTCTCATTCTATTTCTTCTGTTTTCTCACCTCCTTCTTCTGTTTCTCATCTCAATTCTGTTACTTCCTTGATAGAACCAGAGGTGCTTTCATTGAGAGTTGAATTCAAGTTTTATTCTCATCTATTTGATGATGGTTTTAAGAGGAGAACAAGTAGAAATCCTCCAAGGGGTGCTAGTTCATCTTGAGCGGATGCAATCGATAATTGAAGGATGGCAAGAGGATTCAAAGCGAGCGAAAGAGCTGAGGACCCGAGCGGAAGAGCCCAAACAGATGGAGGTCTTAGAAAAACCATTGGGGAATTTTGTCGAGCATATGGAGGGCGTTCAACTCCGACAAGCTTCTTACAAATTTTGGACCTCTATGGATCCGATTACTACTAAATGTCTCAGAAAGATAAGGATTCATGTCAACCAAAGCTACCATAAGGCTCGAAAAAGAAGAATGAAGAGGGATCATCGTTCTCACTCTACACATCTAGCCTTTCAAGTTTGTTCTCCATGAAATCAGTTGTATCTTGGTAATGATAAGTTTTATTCCATGGCAGTGAATATGGCAAATGAAAATCACACTGCAGGAAATCGGAGAGCTTGTTTCAAACAACGATTCCACCAATTTCAGAAAAGAAGATCAAGGAAAAGATATCGAGTGGTGATAGCCTCATTCAGATCGAAGCATTACTCATGGGTGGCTGCAAAGAAAAAAGAGAAAAACACCTCTCAAACATTCTCGTTTCCTCCTTTGAAGCAGTTGACGGTGGTTGTGGATGACCTCAGTTCTTCTCTAACACCGGATTCTAAAGCTTTTGCAAGCTCTCCAAGGTTGTTGTTAAAAATGGAATTAGCTTATGTACTTCTTTTCCGAGAGAACCGAGAAGATGGTGAAAGATTCTCTATGGAGAAAATTCATAGCATCAGAAACGGCTCAATTATTGATGAAGATGGTAAACATGGAGAGGTAACTCTTGAACACAGTCTCAACAATGAACATCATATCTCACTTAGAGTCGCTACCAAAGAAAAACAACTCTCTAGCTTACCTATGACTGACAGAGAGCATGAGATGGGAAGAATCTCTGACTCTTTTGTCTTCAGCCGAGTTTGGGAACCTGGTGGAGGAGCCTCAGAGCTAGAGAAGTGGAACTGGCTAGAGAAGGATTACAAGGTTTCTGGAGTGTTAAGGGTAAGATTGAAGTTTCATAAGATTGGAAATATGCTCTCTGAATGGACTGTCTGTAGCCTAGTTTGGGATCCGGGAGAAATCAAAGCTGAACAGACTCATGTGCAGAAGTTCTTAGAAGTTTACTATCATGATCAGATGTTGATGAAGCTGTAGAGTATAATGGTAAGAGAATTTGAAGATGGAAGAACCATCATTGAAGGGTTACAAAGTGCCTTGGAGGTGTGTCAAGTAGCTGTGCACTATAAGATGTTGGCAATTAACAAGGATAACAAGCTTCAGGTTGTTTGTCATAAGAAGAAGGGCACAACAATATTGATCAAATTGTCAAAGGCTGGATTGATAACTTCATCAGAATTGATGCTTCTTAGCCAGAGTAAAGATGCATATGAAGAGCAACGCTCCACTATTCTATCGTGTACTGCCCGTGTGTGGGAGCCTGGTCGGATCTGGGTGAATGGTGCCTATATGAATCATAAACTGCAGGTTATCAAAGGTAATGACAGAAATTGGGGTACTCCTGAGCTGAAACAGAGGATAATGATATGTGTAAGACATCTTCTTCAAGAAAAGGGGGAACACGCTTACGCTCAAACAACACTATTGAAGCTTCACATGGGTCATTGGAGAACAAATTGGTGCATATGGGGTTCAGAAAAGATTATAGTCGACTCTGCTCTTAACGAACACATGAAGCCGTGGAGGACTCATGAGAAATTAAAGACCGAAACTATGCCTCTCTACCATGATACAGGCTGGGTTAAAGAGAGTCACAGAAGCAATAAAGGGGTTGCGCAACTTCGGGAAAATGTGCTCGGGATCTTTACTTGCGACAAAGGACCATTTGATCTGGGAAAAGTTTATTATGACTTTGGAAGTGAGTTGTGGCTAAGCATTAGTGCTGTCAGAGAAAAGAGGATTAAGAAGATGAAGCAAAAAAATCATTCAAAATGTTGCTTACTATCTTGAGGACAAGATAGTTTTGAAGGGAACGAGTATGGTGATTAATGGCAAAGGTGTTAATTGTAAGAATTGCGGAATAAGAACTAGAACAAGAGTGAGAGAATCGGATGAGAGACATAGAAGAACGAGAGAAAAATATAATGTCTTAGATTAGTTGTTTACAAATGTGAGAACAAGGCTTATTATAGCCATACAATCGGCATCTAGCCGTTAGGGGAGAATTAATGAAGAAAGGGACATAAAGGAAGCTTCTCTCGGTCGAGGTAATAGTGAAATCGACTGGTCCTAGGTTTGACTTCTCTTAACCATCACATGTGACTCTTCCACAAACCACTTGACCGACCACTTGAGATATTTTGTGAGCTGCCTCTTCTAGATCCTTCTTTCTACTGAACTCGAATCCCATAAGGCCACTTTGTCTCATCATTCTTGTTGGATCGTAGCCCATTCACTACATACTTGTACGGACATCCGTACGGTCGGTTGTACGGACACCCTTGGTCGAATGTGCTACTCTCCCTTGATCAATACTCCCCCTCAAGTTTAGCCGAGTGAGATGGCTAAACTTGGATTGCCGTGACACATTAATTATCTCGTTAAAAACCTCAATATACAAAACCGCATGGGATAAAAAAAATATATTGAGGGAAAAAGAGTGTAATGATCACGGCTAGAGGACTTGAGATCAAGGGTGTGTCAAGTCCACAAGTCCAAGTTTGTTGTGGATGTGAGCACAAACTTGGTGACTTGCGGCCTTGGTAAAGATATCTGCTAGTTGATCCTTGCTAGGTGTGTAATATGGAAGTGTGACTCCTTCTTCAATCTTCTCACGAACTTGTGGCAATCCAATTCTATGTGCTTGATCCTTTCATGGAAGACTGAGTTTGTTGCAATATGAATGGTGGCTTGATTGTCGCAGTGCATAGGGATAGGCATGTTCACGTTGAAGCCTAGTTCTTCAAGAAGACCCTTGAGCCATGTAAGCTCGATTGTAAGCTTCCTCATTGCTCTATACTCTGATTCGGCGCTTGACATTGACACCACCTTTTGCTTCTTTGACTTCAAAGTCACAAGATTACCCCCTATGAAGGTGCAATAGCCGGTTATTGACCTCCTATCTGTCTTATCACCACCCCAATCAGCATCGCAATATCCCACAAGGTCAGTGTTTGAGTTCTTTCCCATCCAAATGCCTTGTCCAGGGCTCCCTTTTAGATAATGTAGAATCCTCTCCAATAGGTTCCAATGATATATTGTAGGATTCTTCATGTATTGGCTTACCTGATTCACAGCATAGCAAATATCAGGTCTAGTAAGTGTTAAATAGATTAGCTTACCTACAAGTCGGCGATAGCGAGAAGGATTGTCATAAGGAGGATCCTTTCGCTCAGGTTGGTAACCATCGGGAAGTGGTGTGTCCACAGACTTTGCTCCTAGTTTCCCTATCTCACAAAGTAAATCAAGAGTATATTTTCTTTATGAAAGGAATAAGCCTTCCGGAGATCGATAGACTTCAATTCCAAGAAAATACTTAAGTTCTCCAAGGTCTTTTATATCAAATATTGAATTTAAATGAGCCTTAACCTCTTTAATACCTTCTTGATTGTCTTTTGTGATGATTAGATCATCTACATATATGAGAACAACCACTATACCTTTAGTGCTTTGAAATGTAAAGAGAGTAGTGTCCGAGTGTGATCTCTTGAACCCATGATCTTTTAAAGTGGTGCTAAGCTTGTGGTACCAAGCTCTTGGTGACTGTTTTAGTCCATATATAGCTTTCCTTAAGTGCAAAACCTTTCCAGGTTTGTTCACATCTTCAAGACCCGGAGGTGGTGTCATATACACTTCTTCCTCTAATTCTCCTTGTAAGAAAGCGTTTTTAACATCCATCTGCCATAAATCCCAAGACAGGTTTGTAGCTAGAGAGAGAACAACCCTTACAGTGGAGAGCTTAGCTACAGGCGCGAAAGTGTCCTTATAGTCTTCTCCATAGGTTTGAGTGAAGCCCCTTGCTACCATTCTAGCTTTTTACCGTTCTATGTCTCCATTACTCAAGAACTTGATTGTGAATATCCACTTGGAGCTCACAGCTTTCTTGCCTGGAGGAAGGTCAGCTTCGTCCCATGTATGGTTACGGTCCATGGCTCCCACTTCATCATCAACTGCATCCAACCATACTTTACTTTCCTTAGCTTCTTCATACGTTTGTGGTATATGGTGCTCATCTATCTTTCCAAGGAAAGCTTGATGATCGGTTGGGAGAAGAGCAAGAGAGCAGACTGCTTGAATTGGATGAGCAATGGCTTCATTATTATAGTAAACCTGTTTGTCTTGCGACTTGATTCGTGCGCTCCGTCTCGGTTGTGGATGCGGATCGGTGTGGTCAGTCGAGAGAGGTTTCTCTTGCGACTTGAGTCGTTCACTACGTCTCGGTTATGGAGGCGGACCGGTGTGATTGGTCGAAAGAAGTGGTGATTCTACCAGTTCTACTTCTTCTTCGATCATGTTGTTCTCCCCTTCCGGCTCAAGAACCGTAGTATCATGTGATGCATCAGTTGGAGCAGTCGTCTGCGGTTGAGGTAAGGTCGAAGTAGGCTCACCAGTTGAGTCAGGTGTAGTATCCTGGGACATAGTTTGATTTGGAGTTGATGATGCTCCAAGGTGATCTAGAAGGAACCGGAGGCTTGCCTACTGATCATTTGGTGTTGCAAGGTCTTTTAAGTCCTCCCGATCTTTCTTATCAAAGTATCCTTGTTCTTCAAGGAACTTGACATCACGAGAGACCCAAGTGCGCTTGTTGATAGGATCAAAACATTTGTATCCCTTTTGAGTTATCGAATAGCCAAGGAAAATGCACTTGATGCTCTTGGCTTCGAGTTTGTTTCTGAGCTCTTCGGGTACTAAAACAAAACAAACACACCCAAAAACTTTTAGATGACTAATGG
>NC_025704.1:10356594-10362162 GCF_000633955.1 Camelina sativa
ACACCCAAAAACTTTTAGATGACTAATGGATGGTTTAAATTGATTTAATACCTCAAATGGTGACTGATCATCTAGAATTTTTGTTGGAATTCGGTTGATGAGATAACATGATGTCATCACCGCATCTCCCTAATATCTCTTAGGAACATTGGTGTGAAACATCATTGATCTCGCCACTTCCATCAAATGTCGGTTCTTCCTTTCAGCGACTCCGTTTTATTGAGGAGTATATGGGCAGCTTGTTTGATGTATAATGCCATGCTTTGCTAGATGTTCTTTGAATCGATTGCTAGTATATTCACCTCCATTATCTGTTCTAAACACTTTAATCTTAGCATTAAATTGGTTAGTAACATAATTTTGAAAGTTTGTGAAGGCATCAATCACTCTATCCTTAGAGGGAAGTAAAGTAACCCAAGTATATTTGGATTTTTCATCTATGAAGGTCACAAAATACTTGTTGTTATCCCTAGAAACACAAGGGAAGGTCCAAACATCATAATGAACTAAGTCAAAGCATTTTTCATAGAAGGTAGTTGACTTAGAAAATACGGTTTTACAATGTTTGCCAAGGATACAAGCTTCACAACTAGAATGATCAAAAGAAATATTAGGAATCATCAATTCAAGTGCTCTAGAATCAGGATGACCTAGTCTAGCATGCCACATAAAATTAAATGAAACTCCAAGATGAGAACTAAGAGAAAAAGATTTAGGTGAGCTTGGTGAAATATCTTCAAGAACATAAAGGTCATCTTTGGTTCCACCTTCACCAATCAATTTTCCAGACTCAATATCCTGAAAGTAAACATCATTAGGCCCAAATATAGCATAGCAATTAAGATCATTAGTGGCTCTTTTAACCGACAAGAGATTAGAAGTGAACTTAGGCATGTAAAAAGCCTTAGACTCTTTGTTAAACAATTTTAAGTTCCCAACTCCTTGAATTGGTATTTTATCACCATTAGCAATTATAACACTACCTCTAGCCGGTTCAATATTGTTTAGGAGATTCGAGTTACTAATCATGTGGTGAGAGGCACCCGAATCTACTACTAGAGAGTTATTAGGCTTTAGGGTGAAGAAAGGTTTACCACTTGACTCCTTGAGAGCCAAGGACTTGAAGAAGGCTTCTAGGTCCGACTTCTTCACATAGTCTCCTGAAGCAGTCTCTTCTCCACCTTTTGATGAACCGGCTTGACCTTGTTCCTCCTTGGTGTGAGTGTGATTTGCTCTCAGACCATTGTTGTTGTGATTTGGACGGAGGTGAGGATGAAGAAACCAGCATTTCTCTTTGGTGTGGTTCTTCCTCTTACAATGTTCACACCCTCCCTTAGCTCTCCGGTCTTCTGGCTTGAAAGCTCCTTTGTTCGCCGTGACAAGCTCCCCCTTTCCACTAAAGAGGCATAGAGAACCTTGTTCCTTTTGAATTTGAGAACAAACGTCGTCAAGGCTGGGAAGTTTGTCCGACCTCAAGATATGCTTGATGAGGTCATTGAACGTCGGATTAAGAGTTAGGAGAAGGGCGAACACTTTGTCTTGTTCCCTCCGTTCGTTGAGTACAGCCGGATCCATCGTGTTTGGCCTAAGCATCCCACAGAGATCTAAACTTGCCAAAGTGCTTGTTAAACTCCATGTCTTCATGATTCAAGTCATTTATTGCTTTCTTGACTTCAAAGACACGAGTTAGATTGGAGATGTTGCCGAAGACATTCTTAAGAGTCTCCCATAGCTCGCTTGCTGTCTCACAATATGAGTATGCCTCGAGTATTGGGGCTTCGAGAGAGTTTTGGAGGATGGAGACGACGGTCTGATCTTCTTGGAACCATTTGGCTTCTTCTTCGAGTCTAGCCTCCTCTTCATCTTCTTTGATGGTTTCTTTTTAATCTTCCTTGGTGGTTTTTCTTGGAGCCTTACCACCTTCGATATGGCTCCATAGTCCGCGACCACACAGTGCGGTTTTGGTGGTTCTTGACCACATAAGGTAGTTTCCTCCCTTGAGGACGGTTGGTAACACAAGTGGTTTTGAGTTTTCCATGTTTGAGTGCTATTGACCGTTGGATGAAGTCTTTACCCGGAGAATAATAACAAGAATAATGAGAATCGAGTGAGAAGGATTGAAGAATAAGAAGAATAGAAGAGTTAGATTGTTAAGAATCAACAACCTAGCTCTGATACCATGCAAGAATTGCGGAATAAGAACTAGAACAAGAGTGAGAGAATCGGATGAGAGACATAGAAGAATGAGAGAAAAATATAATGTCTTAGATTAGTTGTTTACAAATGTGAGAACAAGGCTTATTTTAGCCATACAATCGGCATCTAGCGTTAGGGGAGAATTAATGAAGAAAGGGACATAAAGGAAGCTTCTCTTGGTCGAGGTAATAGTGAAAGCGACTGGTCCTAGGTTTGACTTCTCTTAACCATCACATGTGACTCTTCCACAAACCACTTGACCGACGACTTGAGATATTTTGTGAGCTGCCTCTTCTAGATCCTTCTTTCTACTGAACTCGAATCCCATAATGCCATTTTGTCTCATCATTCTTGTTGGATCGTAGCCCATTCACTACATACTTGTAAGGACGTCCGTACGGTTGGTTGTACAGACACCCTTGGTCGAATGTGCTACCCTCCCTTGATCAATATTAATGATGCATTTCATGAACAGATGGTGAATAGTGAGTGTCAAGAGTGGAAGATAGGCGCAGAAGAGTGGAAGCTAGGCGCAGAATATCTGAAGGAGGCTCCAAGTTTCAGTGGTTTTATCGACAAAGAANGATCCATCGTGTTTGGCCTAAGCATCCCACAGAGATCTAAACTTGCCAAAGTGCTTGTTAAACTCCATGTCTTCATGATTCAAGTCATTTATTGCTTTCTTGACTTCAAAGACACGAGTTAGATTGGAGATGTTGCCGAAGACATTCTTAAGAGTCTCCCATAGCTCGCTTGCTGTCTCACAATATGAGTATGCCTCGAGTATTGGGGCTTCGAGAGAGTTTTGGAGGATGGAGACGACGGTCTGATCTTCTTGGAACCATTTGGCTTCTTCTTCGAGTCTAGCCTCCTCTTCATCTTCTTTGATGGTTTCTTTTNGGCTTTTAAGAATGGAGAAAAAGCTTCCTTGTTGACTCCGGCATCCTTGTTGATGGTAGTGACGAAGGAATTTTTGAGCTGTTGGGGTGTTTTGGAAAAGCTGATGCAATGGGCGTTTGAAAGGCTTCACGGAACATGTTTGATCGTTTTTGGTGGTAAATCTTTCTCTTTGAATTCGTATTCACATTTTCTGTTAGTCGAGAGAGGAACAAAACAGTTGCAGCGAGCTCACAAGCCTTATGGAAGCACCATTGGGGGAGGACAGACTTGGCTGGTGGTTTTAGACTTGCAGAGTGGAATTGATAGATGCTGCAGGTTCATAGAGCTTGTTATTTCAGAGTCTGATCCGTCCACAAGGGACCAGTTGGCGTTGAAAATACAAGTTGAAGATAGAGGATGGAAGCAATTGGAGTTTACTCTTGAAGAGTTTGATGTGATATTCTCGAGCAAGAAAGAGATCGTAGTTGCAGCAAGTACTGGCCATAAGACGAAAAATGCAGAGGTGGAAGCAAACAAGGCAACAACCACCTTCCCGACATTTCACTTTCTACCACCTTGAGGACAGGTAGGTTCTTCATCGCGGGAATATTGTTACGACTCGAATTAGATTATTGGACCTTTCCTGGGCCTCGTCTAAGGTCAATGTTTAAGTCCAGTTTCTTTACAAGTCTTAGTATTTAAGTGGTTTTAGTTTCTTTGTAAAGGATTATCGAAAAGATCAATCAAACAATCCAACTCTTGTTCTCTCTTGTTCTTCTCCTTTCTCATTCTATTTCTTCAGTTTTCTCACCTCCTTCTTCTGTTTCTCATCTCAATTCTGTTACTTCCTTGATAGAACCAAGTCTGGTTCTGTCAACGAACAATGATTTGTTAGTTATTGATGAAGAGACAAATATATAGAAAGTTCAAAAGATTTGACTATTTAAATAGACAAACCTATTAGAACAAAAAGTTGTGATGAAAAAATATGAATAAAGTATAGTGAAAATACACAACTCTACAATGAACATATACAACTATTTGAGTTTAAAAAAAAACAAATAA
This sequence comes from Camelina sativa, assembly GCF_000633955.1. Classification (NCBI taxonomy): domain Eukaryota; kingdom Viridiplantae; phylum Streptophyta; class Magnoliopsida; order Brassicales; family Brassicaceae; genus Camelina; species Camelina sativa. The sequence goes on from NC_025704.1 coordinate 10,360,735, forward strand.
AAACAATTTTTTACAAAAAATACTATAAAAGGTTGCAACTGTTGTTCGCATTTATTCAGATTGTTATTATTATTCTTACATATTAAACTATTTTTTAACGAAAAGTTGTTCGCATTTATTCAAAAGTTACGATAAATATACGCAACTATAAATTCTATATAAAGTTGTATTAAATTTCTTTATTGCTATAACCATTTCTAAAATTTTAGTTAGATTATAGAATAATGTTGAATATTAGATATTAATATTCAATTATTTAGATTCAACACAAAATGAAAAATTTGTTTCAACAAACTTGTTAGTTACTAATGAAGATACAAATACGAAGAGAGTTCAAAACACATGACTATTTAAATAGACACTCCTATTAGAACGAAAGTTGTGATAAAAAATATAAATAAAATATAGTAAAAAGACACAACTCTACAATGAACAGATATAACCGTTTGAATTTATTTATAAAAAAACAAATAACAACAAAAGTTTTACGAAAATGTACTACGAAAAATCGCAACTGTCGTGTCCGCACTTGATTATATTTATACCTAATAATCCATATAAAGTGCTTTTAAATAAAGGGCTTCTTTATTACCATATTGAAAAGTCAAATTCAAAAACTCACTATATAATCCATCTAACTCTTGGAAACAAAACTCTAGGTATTTTCATTAAATTTTTTTTATTTAAAATTAACTAAAAGTTGTAAATTAGATTCATCATTCCAAAAATCTTTTGTTAAATCAAAAATTGGAGGAATTTCAATATTTTTAAAAGAATGAATGCTAGATAATAATTTAGAAAGCTGTAAAAACCGTTGATATTGAAATTTTATATTATTTTATATCATGGCAAAAAAATGAAAACAGTTCAAACAAATAAAAATATATATATATATATATATATATTTCAAAAGATACGAATATTCGAATAAAAATAACTCTACAATGAACCGTTGCAACTTTACAAAAAAACTGTTATAATGAACAATCAAACGAGATAGATTGAGATCTCTTCTTTCGCCATCGGAGATAAAGAAATATTGAGAGAGAGAGAGAAGGAAGAAGAGAGAAAAATAAGGCGCAATCTTTTTTACCCTTTTACTCACTAAAACACTACATATTCATAAGTAAACACGTGGCTGTAAGAAACAACCCAAAAAATTATTAGCTAAGATATACTCCCTCCGTTTCAAAATATAGGATGTTTAAGGTAAGGCACACATATTAAGATAGTTTACTTTTCTTTTAAAAAGTATCATATATATTTAAATTAAAAAAAGATTCAACCAATAATAAAGAAGACTGCATAAATAATGATTATAGATTATTAAATATATATTAAAATTTGTATGGAAAGTTACAAGACATCTTATATTTTGAAACAAAGAAAAGAGGCTAAAACATCTTATATATTGAAACGGAGGGAGTA
>NC_025704.1:10363133-10441632 GCF_000633955.1 Camelina sativa
TATCATATATATTTAAATTAAAAAAAGATTCAACCAATAATAAAGAAGACTGCATAAATAATGATTATAGATTATTAAATATATATTAAAATTTGTATGGAAAGTTACAAGACATCTTATATTTTGAAACAAAGAAAAGAGGCTAAAACATCTTATATATTGAAACGGAGGGAGTATTTCTTAGCATATTAACCATTTTTTATATATTTTTTCCCATTTTTGCCTAACATATTTGCTTTCATACTCTCATTGGATTTGGTCTAAGATTCAGATGTGAGTTCAATTAAGAGAATTTTTGAAAATATTCTTTTTGGTGTGTTTCTTTTTAAAAATGTTATTTTCATTTATTGATTTTTAAAAATATTTTTTATTAAATAGGAAAATTTATAAAGTTTATAAGGTTATCATAAATAATAACTACTACTCAAAAGTTAGATCCAAATATTTGTAAACTTATATGGGTTTAAAAGATTTTTCAAAGGTTTTTATAAATATTTATAAAGTATATATATAATTTACACAATTTAAATATTATTTATGTATACTTTTATAAGTTTTCACACATATTTAAATAAATATTTAATTTTTAGTAGTGTTTTTTAAAAAACTTTTGGAAAAAGATATTTTTTGAAATTCCCTCATCAATTAACTATTTAACTATACCGTTAGCACCAATTATATATGTATATATATAAATCATAAAATGAGTAAATAAAATCAAACTGTATTTCCTTTAAATATTATTTTTTTGTCGTATTTCCTTTAAATGTTATGTAAGGAATAACTAAACTGAAAAATGCAACCAAATTAGAAAAAAAAAAAACACCAACAAAAACAACAGAGATAGGGGCATTCTCAAAAATATCCTTTTTATATGCCTCTCAATGTTGACAATTTTCAAAAACTACCCCTCTTTATATACGAAATGACCAAATAAATATTTTTCTGAGTGACAACAAGAATGTATAGTCACCAACATAAAAAAAATTCCTGCAAAATAATTATTTTTCTTGCTAAAATAAAAAAACCGCCAAAATCGAAAAAAGTTCCCGTCAAAAAATGAAAAAAAAATTCCGCTAAAATTACAAAATTGAATTTTCCCGCCAAAAGTTTTGAAATTTATACCTTATAAAAACCTTGTAAGCACTTTTAGAAATCTTATAAAGCGTTTACAAGGTTTTTATAAGGTTTTAATAAGATTATATAAGAATTTTAATAAAGTTTTTATAAAGTTTTTTATAAAGCTTTTATAAGGTTTTTACTTATATAAATTTTGTAAAATTGTTTTGGCGGAATAATCTTTGGTAGAAAGCTTTTGGTCAAATTTTTTTTGACAAAACTTTTATTGCAGAAATATTTTTACAAAAAAATTTTTGGCGAAAAAATATGTCAGAAATTCTTTCTGCGAGAATTGTTTTTTTATTTACTTTATTAATTAAAAAGATTTTCATATAAAAATAAAAATGGTCTTTAAAAAATAAAGAAAAGCATAATTAAAATGACAAAAAAGTATATTAAAAAGTTGTGTCTACCAAATTCTAAAATAATATGATATTAAAGGCTTTCAAAGTTGGAAACGGAGAGATAGGAATTCTAAAAGCAATTTTTAAAGGCCATTTTCAAAGTTGGAAACGAAGGGATAATATCGTTATCCATACAACACTATTTCTTGACTTGTCAAAGACCAAATATAATATCTTTTGTTGCATTTATGCGACTCACATTTGACGGCTATGGTTTCGCCGGTCACATTTGACTTATCTCTTTGAGTTCGTGTATCACGTCATTTTCTAAAAATAGTTTCCTTATTTGTATAATTTCAGAATTACATAATTATTAGACCACGTAAAGTTACGTTGAATATGATCATAATATTAAACTCACAAGAAATATTACTATAAATAGGCATAGAGACGTCCATGAATTATCACTACTCTCATCACAAACCAAAGCATCAAACAAGAGAAGAAGAGTGAGAAGAAAAAAGAAGAGAGACACTATGACTACCACAGCAGATTGGATCATGATTGGAGGAGATGGTCCTGAGAGTTACAACCAACAGTCTTCGTATCAGGTTTTAATACATATATTTTGCATTCTTTTGTTAGCTAGGTTCTGTATTCCTAACTCCTAAGCTGTATGTATTTAACCGTCTCCTCCATATACAGAGAGCGTTGTTGGAAGCGGCAAAGGACAAGATGACCGAGGCGATCTCAGCCAACCTCAGCCTCGATTTGATATGGAATCGGTTCAATATAGCAGACTTTGGTTGTGCGAGTGGACCTAACACTTTTGTGGCAGTCCAGAATATAATAGATGCGGTAGAAGAAAAGTACCAAAGAGAAACCGGACAAAACCCGGTGGATAACATCGAGTTCCAAGTCTTGTTCAATGACTTTACCCTCAACGATTTCAACACTCTCTTCAAGACACTTCCTCCAGGGAGAAGATACTATAGCGCCGGAGTTCCTGGTTCCTTCTTCGACCGTGTTCTCCCTAAGGAGAGTTTCCACATCGGAGTCATGAGTTACGCCTTCCATTTCACCTCCAAGATTCCCAAAGGGATCATGGACCGTGACTCTCCCTTATGGAACAAAGACATGCACTGCACCGGGTTTAACCAAGCTGTCAAGAAAGCGTATCTTGACCAATACTCTATCGACACCAAGAAACTGTTGGATGTTAGAGCTGAAGAGCTCTTCCTGGGGGTTTGATGTTGCTTTTAGGTTCGTGTCTAAGAGATGGAGTTAAGATGTCCGAGACACCTAAAGGAACAGTAATGGATTTTATTGGAGAATCTCTTAGTGATCTTGCTAAACAGGTAGATAACATAATTTTATCTTCAAAGTATTACCTACAATTACATAAGTATTTAACTAACTTATCTTCTTTTTTTTTTTTTTGTTTAAAAAAGGGTGTGACCGAGCAAGAAAAGGTGGACACATTCAGAACCTCAATTTACTTTGCGGAACAAAGCGAGATCAGGCAAATCATTGAGGAGAATGGGAAGTTCACAATCGAGGCTTTTGAGGATATCATTCACTCTGAAAATGAGTTTCCGTTAGACCCCAAGATATTGGCCACCTCCTTCAAAGCCTTTTATGGAGCGTTCATTTCCGCACATTTTGGGACCGAGATCATGAGGAAAGCTTTTGACCTTGTCGAGGTCAAGGCGCGCGAACAGATGTCTCGTCTCCAGAATTGCAAACCTGGAATGCAGTACCTCATCGTGCTTCGCAAGAACTGATCTGTGATCTAAATATATATTAATGTACTAATGCGTTTTACTCCGTTGTGACTTCATCTTGTTTCCTCGATATCATGGTGCTTTTCATCTTTTTCGTCTTGCTGTTTTGTCTTTGCGTCTTTGTATTCTCCCCTATTTTAAAAATTAATAAACCTTCATTTTCGGCATATTATTAAAAAATACTCCTATAGCGTTGTTCCATATGTTTATTTTAATTTGGCCAATATAGAGTTTGAATTCAAGGTTTCACATTTTGGTTTATAATTTCCTATCCTCTGCGTAAAATAAAAAATTTCCAAGTTTGACTAGATGTTTCGGCATATTTTTCGTGTAAAAAATCGAGGACACACTTTTTCTATTTTCTTACCAAACGTTTATTGTACTGTAAAAAAATCAATCAAATCACTATTTACAATCTACACTAAGAAAAGGAAAATCTCTCACATCGTTACGTTGGCAGAAAATATATGGTGGCTATTATTTGAAAACTGATTTTACTTTGTCAAGCAGTGAGAAAAAAGAAGAATATAATTTTGTGTGTTTAGTGAATTTTTTTTAATTATAAACTGTTTTCAGAAATACTAGGACTCAAGGGAGGGGGCGGGGGAGAGCGGAGGGAAATATTTTTTTAAAAGTAAACAAAATTTAAAATTTAAAATTATAATATTATGAAATCATTTGAATGTAATATATAGAAAGTTTGAATACATAAACATTAAACTTAAACTGTTACTAAAAACACAACCATCAAAATAAAAACTTATAACAAAAAATATTATGTAGAATAGATGCAACTTTGCAAAAAAAATTATTTAAAGTATTATAAATATATAAGATATTTATGAAGAATTATGGTAAAAGGCTACGATTAAAAAAATCATTATGAGAAAGTGATCCTAACTGAGAATATTGAACTAATGATTGTAATGAGTAAATGTAATAGAAAATTATAATTAACATATATTTAATAATGAGTGAAACTGTATCAACAAAAATATTAAAATTAAAATACACAACTTTTAAAAACAAAATAAAAGAAATTTTAAATATTAAAATAGTTTTTAGCGAAAATTACGATAAATAGACGCAACTGTAAATTGTATATTAACTATTATTAAATTTCTATATTGCTATAATCATTTCTAAAATTTTAGTTAGATTATAGAATAACGTTGAATATTAGATATTAATATCCAAATTATTTAGTTTCAACATAAAACGGAAAATTTGTTTCAACGAACAATAATTTGTTAGTTATTGATGAAGAGACAAATATACAGAAAGTTCAAAATATATGACTATTTAAATAGACAGACCTATTAGAACGAAAATTGTGATGAAAAAATATAAATAAAGTATAGTGAAAATGCACAACTCTACAATAAACAAATACAACTTTTTGATTTTTTTTTGTCAACCATTGGACAACAACAGGCCGGCCCATTAGCCTAATTCCTACATTCGTAGGGAACGGGACTCGATCCCTGGTGTGATGGTGCCTTATGCATTAAGGACTTACCTTTGGCCACTGCACTAAGATCACTTCACACTTTTTGAGGTTTTTAAAAAACAAATAAAAACAATTTTTTACAAAAAAATACTACGAAAAGTTGCAACTGTTGTTCGCACTTATTCAGATTATTATTATTATTTTTACATATTAAACTATTTTTTTAACAAAAAGTTATGATAAATAGACGCAACTATAAATTCTATAATAAGTTGTATTAAATTTTTTTATTGCTATAATTATTTCTAAAATTTTAGTTAAATTATAGAATATCGTTGAATATTAGATATTAATATTCAATTATTTAGATTCAACACAAAATGGAAAATTTGTTTCAACGAACTTGTTAGTTACTAATGAATATACAAGTATGAAGAGAGTTCAAAAGACATGACTATTTAAATAGACACACCTATTAGAACGAAAGTTGTGATGAAAAAATATAAATAAAATATAGTAAAAAGACACAACTTTACAATGAATAGATACAACCGTTTGAATTAAAAAAAACAAATAAAATTTCTTTTTTACGAAAATGTACTACGAAAAATCGCAAATGTTGTGTCTGCACTTAATTATATTTATACCTAATAACCCATATAAATTGTTTTTAAATAAAAGGCATCTTTATTACCATATTGAAAAGTCAAATTCAAAAACTCACTATATAATCCATCTAACTCTTGGAAACAAAATTCTAGGTATTTTCATTAAATTTTTATATTTAAAATTAACTAAAAGTTATAAATTATATTCATCATTCCAAAATTTTTTTGTTAAATCAAGAATTGGAGGAATTTCTATACTTTTAAAAGAATGAATGCTTGATAATAATTTAGAAAGCTCTAAAAACCGTTGAGATTGAAATTTTATATTATTTTATATCATGGCAAAAAAATTAAAACAGTTTAAACAGACAAATATATATAGATTTCAAAATATAAATTCGAATAAACACAACACTACAATGAACCGTTGCAACTTTACAAAAAAATTGTTATAATGAACAATCACAACTTTTTATAAAATACACAATTTATTTTTAAAATTTTTTTTTTGGAAAATTACAAAATGTATGTTAAAAAAACATAACTTTTGATAGTATTGATTCGGATTGCTATTATATATAGATTAACTATCAAGTCTTTGTAAGTACTTAAGATTAACCTTTCAGTTACTGAAGATCAAAACTTGTTCTGATTTCGACCTGATGATGGGCCTGTCCATGGGCTTACGGCCCGCCATAACAACCCTATTGCAAGTGTTCCCGAAACGTTGACGTTTAAATCTAAGGGACATTCGCTAGACGAGTTCCTTTGAAGATCGTCGTCGTCATCAGAGCTTGAATCAAAAAGCCATGAACAGTGAGAAGGAGGAGGAACCATTGGTAGAGATCGATGATTCGAGTAATGTTCTCGATCTCACTAGCTATCAGCTCCACAGTCTCGATACGGTCGAGTTGCCTACGACCCTGATTGAGCTAGACCTTACGGCGAACCGTTTGTCGGGATTAGACTCGAGGATCGCTCAGCTCTCCGCGCTCAAGAAGCTCTCTCTTCGCCAAAACCTAATCGATGATTCCGGAGTCGAGCCTTTGTCTCGCTGGGACGCCTTGTCCGATCTCGAGGTGATTCTCCTCTCTGATTTTATTTATTTACTTCTGAATCGTATGAGTGCTTTGGGAAATGGTGAGATATGTCAATATGCATTTCTCGCATCTGATTTTGTTGTTGGCCTTGGAACCAATCTAGAACACTACTTTTTGATGCAGGAGCTAGTTCTCAGAGATAACAAGCTCGAAAAAGTACCAGAGATCAGCATATTCTCAAAGCTTTTGGTTTTTGATATATCTTTCAATGAGATCACTTCGTTGGAAGGATTATCCAAGGCCACTACCTCACTGAAGGAACTCTATGTGTCTAAAAATGAAGTTAACAAGATTATGGAGATTGAACACTTGCACAACTTGCAGATTCTTGAATTGGGGTCTAATAGATTGCGGGTTTGTCTCCACTTCTTTTGAGATTTTTCTATTTGCTTTACAGTGGTTCAGCAATTTATATATATGACTGCAATGTGGTTTCAGGTAATGGAAAATTTGGAAAACTTCACAATTTTAGAAGAACTATGGCTCGGAAGAAACCGTATCAAAGTTGTCAACCTGTGTGGGCTCAGATGCATTAAAAAGATTAGCTTGCAGAGCAATAGATTGACCTCTATGAAAGGATTCGAGGTGAGGATTCTATAGATATCCTTGTTCCTCAAACCAGCATTTTATTCTTCTCATGCATGAAAACAATGTGCCCAGGATTGTGTTGCTCTTGAAGAGTTATATTTGAGTCATAATGGTATCTCAAAAATGGAAGGCTTGAGTGCATTGGTCAACCTACGGGTATTGGATGTGTCGAACAACAAGCTTACATCAGTTGATGATATTCAGAACCTCACAAAGTATTTCACCTTTCCCTTTGCTTCAGACTGATTTTTGTCATTTGGTGCTTTGTTTTCTCCATCCTTACTTTACCTTAACCTACAGGTTGGAAGATTTATGGCTTAATGATAACCAGATAGAATCACTTGAAGCAATCACAGAAGCTGTTACAGGATCTAAAGAGAAGCTTACCACTATCTACCTCGAGAATAACCCTTGTGTAAGTTTGACCATAATTAAAGTCCTTTAGTCACTGTTTATCGAATTTTTGTCAAGCATTGTTGTAGAATCTCATATCTTGGTTTCGGTTTTTGATATGGAATGTCAGTTAAATGAGACATGTATGATCCCATTGCTGGTCTTGTTTAATGCACATAGTAATCTTGATAAATCCTTTTTCTCTGTATCTTTTGATAATCCATAAGAAACCTTAGTTTTTTCTGTAGAGGAATCATTTTATTTTTAATATATTAAGCGATATGTAATTCTAAATATGTAAATTTTATTGTCTATCTCTTGGCAGGCCAAGTCTTCGGATTATGTTGCTGTGGTCAGACAAATCTTTCCAAATGTGGAGCAAATAGATTCTAACTTGTTTGCTTAAAGATGGATATTCCTCCTGTGCTCTTTTTTTTATTGAATGTCTGCTTCCTCACAGTTCAGACTTCAGAGCATTGGCACCGAATATAGGAAATCAGGTTAGACAGGGATATCTCGAAAATACATACATATCTCTGCTGTTTATCATAAAGAAGTGCAAATGAGTTCTCTTNACACTACTTTTTGATGCAGGAGCTAGTTCTCAGAGATAACAAGCTCGAAAAAGTACCAGAGATCAGCATATTCTCAAAGCTTTTGGTTTTTGATATATCTTTCAATGAGATCACTTCGTTGGAAGGATTATCCAAGGCCACTACCTCACTGAAGGAACTCTATGTGTCTAAAAATGAAGTTAACAAGATTATGGAGATTGAACACTTGCACAACTTGCAGATTCTTGAATTGGGGTCTAATAGATTGCGGGTTTGTCTCCACTTCTTTTGAGATTTTTCTATTTGCTTTACAGTGGTTCAGCAATTTATATATATGACTGCAATGTGGTTTCAGGTAATGGAAAATTTGGAAAACTTCACAATTTTAGAAGAACTATGGCTTGGACGAAACCGTATCAAAGTTGTCAACCTGTGTGGGCTCAGATGCATTAAAAAGATTAGCTTGCAGAGCAATAGATTGACCTCTATGAAAGGATTCGAGGTGAGGATTCTATAGATATCCTTGTTCCTCAAACCAGCATTTTATTCTTCTCATGCATGAAAACAATGTGCCCAGGATTGTGTTGCTCTTGAAGAGTTATATTTGAGTCATAATGGTATCTCAAAAATGGAAGGCTTGAGTGCATTGGTCAACCTACGGGTATTGGATGTGTCGAACAACAAGCTTACATCAGTTGATGATATTCAGAACCTCACAAAGTATTTCACCTTTCCCTTTGCTTCAGACTGATTTTTGTCATTTGGTGCTTTGTTTTCTCCATCCTTACTTTACCTTAACCTACAGGTTGGAAGATTTATGGCTTAATGATAACCAGATAGAATCACTTGAAGCAATCACAGAAGCTGTTACAGGATCTAAAGAGAAGCTTACCACTATCTACCTCGAGAATAACCCTTGTGTAAGTTTGACCATAATTAAAGTCCTTTAGTCACTGTTTATCGAATTTTTGTCAAGCATTGTTGTAGAATCTCATATCTTGGTTTCGGTTTTTGATATGGAATGTCAGTTAAATGAGACATGTATGATCCCATTGCTGGTCTTGTTTAATGCACATAGTAATCTTGATAAATCCTTTTTCTCTGTATCTTTTGATAATCCATAAGAAACCTTAGTTTTTTCTGTAGAGGAATCATTTTATTTTTAATATATTAAGCGATATGTAATTCTAAATATGTAAATTTTATTGTCTATCTCTTGGCAGGCCAAGTCTTCGGATTATGTTGCTGTGGTCAGACAAATCTTTCCAAATGTGGAGCAAATAGATTCTAACTTGTTTGCTTAAAGATGGATATTCCTCCTGTGCTCTTTTTTTTATTGAATGTCTGCTTCCTCACAGTTCAGACTTCAGAGCATTGGCACCGAATATAGGAAATCAGGTTAGACAGGGATATCTCGAAAATACATACATATCTCTGCTGTTTATCATAAAGAAGTGCAAATGAGTTCTCTTCATGGCTATTTATCAAAACGTTTTGAAATTCTAGTGTTCTCTTGCAAGTGAACCAATACTTTGTTTTTGGTCTGTAATAGTATGTTGACACTGTCTGTAAAAGGGAATCCCGACTTTGAGGTTGTCTTTGTTTCCACCAACACTAACTTGATACTGTTATTTATATTTTTGACGTTGCCCCTGGAGTTCTTATCTTTATAGTTTCATGTGAATGATTGTTCAGTATTGAAACTTTACATAAGTGTAACAAATATTTCTCAACGAATTAAAAGAACAAAAGCCGGAAGAAAACCCTCTCTATTGTCTCCAACTTAAACACTGTTAGCAACAGTGAAGGCTGGCCACTCATCTTGGTTCAGGAGACATACGTAAGGACAGTATTTGTTATGTTGCACACGGCATGACATCCCTCTCTTGAATGTCCAAATGTCAGTTACTCCATACGTAGTTGTAAAGTCCAATCCGAACCACTAGTGTCATCTTCATCCTAAACAAACTATAGTCCATTAAAAAGTCTTTAATCGTTCATATAATAATAATCTTGATATTTGAATTAAGGTTTCAATTGACTGGAGTGTTAATCGGTTTGGAAAGTCAACTCCACTAACCGGTTTGGATTTGATTTGATAGTTTACTTTACACCAAGCAAGAAAACCGGATTAGATGGAGATGAGTTGTGGCGAATGAAGACATGACATGTGTTAAATCCACGAAGGCTGGGTCAGTCGTTTGTTCACTTTAGTTTTACCGCAGCTTAAACATCCATGTAATTCCCGTGAGAGATTAGTTTTTGCCGGAGATAGTTTATAGTTTTCGCGTCCAAAAACCCTTCCGAGACCTTTTTTGAAGTCGTGTTCCCTATCCTTTGTTCCTCACTCTCCGATTCATTCATCGAGCCGGAGAGCTCACCTTCCGCCGCGTAAAATGGCGGCTCTAGAGAGCCCACAGCCGGCTGCAACGGCTACTGCGATGAGGCATGCTTTCGGCAACGTTCTCTCAGTTCTGATCCTCGTCCTCATTGGTGTCCTCGCTTTCTCGATCCGTCTCTTCTCTGTGAGTTCTCACTCATGTCTCTGCTCGTTTCAGTGTTCTACAATATTGCTAGGCTTCAAGATCCGATCGGACTTAGTTTAGATCCGACTATTCTAGATCCGATCTCATGATTTTTCGATTGGTTGGTGTAGCTTCATTGTAGTGATGAGGCTAATTTGTTTGGTTTTACTAACCTCGTAATTTTTCATTTTTGATTATTTCTTTAGTAATGTGCATTGGTTTTTTTTTCTCAGGTTATAAAGTATGAAAGTGTGATTCATGAGTTTGATCCTTACTTCAATTATAGAGTCACTCAGGTTCACTCCTTTTTCTTATTATTATTCAATTAGTTTTAGCTTTGTGGGCAAGTTCTTCTATATTAATTTGTTTGTTTGTTTCAGTTCTTATCGAAGAATGGAATATACGAGTTCTGGAATTGGTTTGATGATCGGACCTGGTAATTTTTTAGGATCTCTTAGTCTATTGCTATCTTCAATAGCATATTTTATCTATTTATGTTTCAATTTATTTGATTTTAGGTATCCTCTTGGCCGTGTGATTGGAGGAACTGTTTACCCTGGGTTGACGTTGACTGCTGGAACCATCTGGTGGTGAGTGTAGTGTCACCGTTACCAGCAATTATTTGATACATCTGTATGGGTTTAGTTTTAAATTTGTAATGTTTATATTCATCTGCCACAGGGTCTTAAATTCACTAAACATTCCTCTATCAGTAGAGACTGTTTGTGTCTTCACTGCACCTGTATTCTCAGCTTTCGCATCCTGGGCAACTTACCTTTTGACCAAGGTTTGTCTTTTTTTCTCTACTGATTTCACTAGTAAATTCCAGAATCAGTGAATCCAACATTGTATTGCTTTGTAACAGGAAGTTAAAGGCTCCGGGGCAGGACTAGCAGCTGCTGTTCTTTTGGCCATGGTAATTTATTCAATTGGTTTACATGGAAATTTTCTTCGAAAGATGTTTTCGAAGAGTTCTGAACAGCTTTGATTCCCGAGAACATCAGGACTATAACTTTAAATTGCCTATTGCTTGGTTATATTATGTCATTTACACCATTCAGCATTGGTGCATCATTTAGTGGAATTTGCCACAAAAGCCTATTTATGCAATTCTTTAGAATGATAATTCTTTTTGCTAAATGGTTATCCTTGCAGGTTCCCTCATATATATCCCGATCTGTAGCTGGAAGCTATGACAATGAAGCTGTTGCCATTTTTGCTTTGATCTTCACTTTCTATCTTTACATTAAGGTTAGCGTTTTCTCCAATGCCATGTGAAGTTGGTTTGAGTTTCACCACATCGAGCATGTGTAAAATAAAATTCCTTCAACAACTAACGTCAAGCTTTCTCTTGTAAATATCAGTTTCTTAGTTGCAAATTCCTGTTAAGTTTATTCTCCCGATTGATCCTTATCATGAAATTTTATGCAGACATTAAATACAGGTTCCTTGTTTTATGCCACCCTGAATGCCCTTGCATACTTTTACATGGTAGGACTTGGAATAAATTTCTCATTCTTTTCTCCTTTTCCCCGTCACTATTATTCTCTACTCAGTTTCACCTTTTTCCATCATTAGGTATGTTCATGGGGAGGTTACACCTTCATTATCAACCTGATACCAATGCACGTGCTTTTGTGCATTGTAACTGGCCGATACTCTCCTCGACTGTACATTGCCTATGCTCCGTTGGTAAGAATATTATTCCTTCTCGGACTCTAGCTATTACTAAGTGACAAAAACTGAATTCGTAATATGATTGAGAAGTATAAGAGACATAATTGTTTAAGCCATTCTTGAACTGTCCATTGGAGACGTAATTATGAAGATCCGTGAATGATGATTCAGATGGTTTTCACGAATATAGAAAACATTCTTTAGTATTATGCTGAAATTATTTGTCTTCCTATGTTGGAGTGGAGTGGTTATATGTCACATAAGATGCTGAAAATAGTTGAAAGGACATACTACTAAAAGTTATTGACAGCAAGTGTTCGCATGCGTATGCAGGTTGTGTTAGGCACGCTGTTAGCTGCATTGGTGCCTGTTGTTGGTTTCAATGCCGTTTTGACTTCTGAACATTTTGCCTCGTTTTTGGTGAGTTTTTTTCATTATTTATGTATGCCTCTTCATTTAATGCTCAGTTTATTGATTTTGAATTTTCGTGTAAGTTGACCATGGAAAAGTGCGGTTCTGTGCATAGATTTATGGACGCTAGTTTACTAGTTGATGCCTGTAGAGTTATTTATGATAGAACTTTGAAGCCTTCTAAATTTTCTTTTGGGAGATATATTAATATGTGTACGTAGTAAAGTGCATTGAGTTGGATATATTGGTTTAAGCTTAATGTTAATCTCTGTACGAAGTAAAATATAAGTACACAGAATCTTGTACTACTTATTCTCTTCATTTACTTCTACGTTTGTAAAGAAAAATTTATGGATAACTTATGCAGGTCTTCATCATCATCCACGTTGTCGCTCTCGTATACTACATCAAAGGCATTCTTACTCCTAAAATGTTCAAAGTTGCTGTGACACTTGTTGTGTCTATCGGCATGTAAGCTTTTTTATACTGCTGCTCTCTGACATGTCTACAATTACCATTTACCATAGAGATGGGATAACCTCTAGTTTTCCTGGATTATGCGGCATGGGCTAAAATGTTTATCTCTGCTCCAATATTTTTGACAGGGTTGTGTGTTTCATAGTTGTGGCAATCCTTGTGGCATTGGTGGCTTCAAGTCCAACAGGAGGATGGAGTGGTAGGAGTTTGAGTCTACTTGATCCGTGAGTTGTTCTTGTTCTTCTATCTTTTTTTCTCCTAGCAATGTAGTTTCTTCACAAATTTGAGTATGTCAATCATTTTATAAATGTAACATATCTGACACTCCATTTTTCTTGGTTTTATCTATCTTACAACAGAACTTATGCAAGCAAGTATATTCCAATTATTGCAAGTGTCAGTGAACATCAACCTCCAACTTGGCCGTCTTATTTCATGGATATCAATGTTTTGGCTTTCTTGGTCCCTGCCGGCATCATTGTGAGTTAAATTTTGATTGTAGTTAGATTTTGTACTACATGAAATGACTATTTGTCCATATATTTTGTGTTGATTCTTTACTTTTCTTATCTTCTGGTGGTAGGCGTGCTTTTCGCCTTTATCTGATTCCAGCTCTTTTGTGGTCCTTTACATTGTAATGTCTGTATACTTTTCTGGAGTTATGGTGAGTTACAAGTCTACGAATTCCAGTTTCATCTTTCTATTTCCTAGTTCTTTTAGTCAACCCTGTATTCACATGTCTTCCTGATCCCTTAGGTTCGTCTTATGCTCGTGCTCGCTCCAGCAGCATGCATCATGTCTGGGATTGCACTCTCTCAAGCTTTTGATGTTTTCACGGGTTCCATCAAATACCAGTTAGGTGGATCGTCTAAATCCACAGATGATGTAAGTATGCTTCTCTCTCTACTTAATTCTCCCTGATTAGTGATAAGTCATCTGTGCTGACCAAGTTCTGGAAAAAAATGGGTGTTTCTATTGTTAGGCAGAGGATACGAGCAATGCCCCAAAAGATGATGCTTCTGCTGGTAAGACTGACAAGGGTGAAGAAATTGTAAAAGAGCGGTCCTCTAAAAAGGGCAAGAAAAAAGAGAGGGAACCTGCTGATAAACCTTCTGTTAAGTCCAAGGCTAAGAAGAAGGCTCTTGTTTTGCCACTTGAAACCTCTGTTGTTGCGCTTCTTCTCCTTATAATGTTGGGTGCTTTCTATGTGGTATGTAGACTTTCTTCGAGCTGTTATTTTATGGTCCCATCTTTTACAGTTAGTTTAAACGACAGATTACAGATGATAAGGCTTCCAAATGCATACCTTTGCTTTGTAGATTCATTGTGTCTGGGCTGCTGCAGAAGCATACTCAGCTCCATCAATAGTATTGACATCTCAATCACGCGATGGCCTACACGTCTTCGATGATTTTAGAGAATCTTATGCATGGTTAAGCCATAATACTGATGTGGATGATAAAGTAAGTTACTTTGACAAAGACAAGCCAGTTTTTGGATCCTATTAAGTTTCTTTTGGTAGAGGTATAAGTTGTCTTTGATATATGAAGTTGCCTGAGTTTGGTATTGCAAAAACAAAATCATGTAGGTGGCATCATGGTGGGACTATGGTTATCAGACGACAGCTATGGCTAATAGAACTGTTATTGTTGACAACAATACCTGGAATAATACTCACATTGCAACTGTTGGCACTGCAATGTCATCTCCAGAAAAGGCGGCGTGGGAAATTTTCAACTCCTTGGATGTGAAATATGTTCTTGTCGTCTTTGGGGGTATGTGTTTGGCTTATAGCATTGTCTTCTGATTGTATTATTTCTGACGTATATTCTCTGATCTGACAATTATTTCATCAGGTCTTATTGGTTACCCAAGTGATGACATTAACAAGTTTCTGTGGATGGTTCGTATTGGAGGCGGTGTCTTTCCTCATATAAAGGAAGCTGATTATCTGGTACTTTTTTGCTTTTTGTTTTGTTTCGTTTCTTTTGGTCTTAGCAACAAGTTGTGATGGCTCATTAATTTTGAAGACTTTGAATCTGAACCTGGTTACCTATTAATTGCTTTGCAAAGAGAGATGGCCAATACCGGATTGATTCTGAGGCCACTCCAACAATGTTGAACTGCCTTATGTACAAGCTCTCTTACTACAGGTACGATGCGTTCCTATAACTGTAACCTTTAACGCTCTTTTCAAGGCTCAGTTTCTAATATCTTTCTTCAGGTTTGTAGAGACAGATGGTAAAGCTTATGATCGGGTGAGGCGGACAGAGATTGGGAAGAAGCATTTTAAGCTCACACATTTCGAAGAGGTGAGATTTAAGTTATTTATTACAAACCGGGGGCGCATTGATTCTACTTAGATTCTGGTAAATATGACTGGTTTTGGCATCAGGTTTTCACGAGTCACCACTGGATGGTTCGGATATACAAGCTGAAACCTGCCAAGAACAGGATTCGGGGTAGAGCAAAGAAGCTGAAATCGGTAAGGGAAAATAGTCTGAAATAGTCCTACATATCATATAACCCCATTCAACTTTTACCTATAGATGTCTATTTATTTGAATCATAGCAAGTATTAGTTGAACTTCGACTTTAATAGTCAGTACACAAGTGTGAAATAACGAGTGTATAAGCTAAGAGGGTGTTGAGACGAGATAATATTAACGTAACATTTTGGTTGTGTTGCCAGAAAACAACAAGCTCTGGATGGAGTTCAAAATCAGCGAAGAAGAACCCTTGGGTCTAGAAGAAGTCATAGAATTTTAAATGTTGGATGGTGGAGTTATATTGTTAACTCTTAGATCTCTCTTTGTTCTCCGAGGAGTTGTATGCAGACGCAGTAAAGTTTCTGATGTAGGATTCATAAAAAGTTTTGTAAACTTTATTTGGATCTGTTTAAGGCGAAGTTTATGTTTATTCTAGGGAGATCTACAAATATGGTGGCAAAATCGTGTCCAATCCAATCCAACCAACGCATATAAAAAATTGATATATATAGCTCACGTTTGAGTTCTTAAAAATATAAATTTGATTTGCCGAGAGAAATATAATTAACCATTTGACTTATTTAGTCGATCTGTCTAATAGTTTTATATAACACCGAGTCCGAGTTACGTGAAAGGATGTTCCAAAGCCAAAACAAAAAACTACACTTTCAGATTTTATTTCAAAATGCCCACGACCACCCAATCACCCTCTATCTTAATAGCATCATATAAACAACAAGTGTATACATGCATAATTTATTGCTTGGGAAGACAAAACATAAAAAGGTAAGAGTATACATATATACACTCTTGTTGCCTCTCTGTCGACTATTTTTCTCTTCTTCTGCTCAATATCTCTCTCATTTTTTCGAATCTATGTATTTCTATCGATTTGGCATTTTCTGTATTGCCAGATTTCGCGAGGTGGAAGATGTCTACGTGTTTACATGAACATCCAAATTCTCAAACAAAGTAGAGACAGCTAGAAAAATTTGGTAGTCGATGAGATAAAAATTAGATAAATAGTATATATGGACAACTATTAATACTTAGTAAGTATGAATAAAACTCCTTTTTTTTTTTGGAAGCATATAGCACATTGTGCAAGAAGACATGCACGATAGGTTTGCACTAGATTTTTTATTAGAAAAAAAAGATTGTCAAAACTCATAAGTGATAATTAAGTAGACATATAGTTTTATATGATTTGACGAAAAAGTTGTCAACGAATTTTATTATCAAATTACGCAAGCAAGTACGTTTATCATCAAATCATTGTACGCAACTACATCTATATTTTAACTGGTTCAAATAAAATAAAAGAAGAGGTAAAAACTAATAGATACACAAAAATAATACAAATGACTCATTTAATTCGGTTTTCTATAATTATCTGTACAACAATTTAACACAAGATCATGCTTTACCAGTACATATTTTTATATAGTATATAATAAATAGATATGTATTTCACAAGATGGAGAAAACATCAATTTTGGAAAAAGCAAGCGCAGGAAAAGAAGAAAACTATTCGAAGCATAAATACGTGGACTTGTGTAAAACAAGCATGCTTCAGTGTCTTGTGGGACATGAATCCAATCGAAGAGCACGTCTCTTCGAGAAAAGTCATTAATCGTAACATAACTTAAAATATTTTTACGTTGGTAAAGCCTAGAACATGCCAAAGTATAGCGTACAAATAACCAAGTAACAGGTAATGTTCAAAAAGGAAAATGATCCAACATTCTACATTATAATCAGGCATTAATCATCTATTAATAAGTTAATAACTATACACTTTTTCGGTATTAATTATTGGACAACCTTTGCTTTATAAGTTATTCTTGTATAAATAAGAGCAAACATAATATAGTTGATTTAATATATTATATAATATATAGAAGTCAAATATATACAACGTATATAACTACTAAAAAATAAAAAAATAAAACTGTTTTATCAAACAAAAAAAAAGCTACTAAAAAATGTCAACCGAAAACAAAAGTCAACGGTGATCTTTAGGCAGCATCATGGATTGGATAGTATAATATCCAAATACATGTTTCGATGTTTGGGGACAAACCATATCAAGAGAGAGTGGTTTATTAAGATACATTCAACATAAATAATATAAGAATTACAATGACTCGTCACTGATAACAAAATATATTATGTTCAACACAAAAAAAAAATTATGAGTTATCGATGACACGAATGATCGTAAATTCAGGAATTGATCAGAGTTTTTATTATATTAGGATGCCAGTATATATTTATTTGTCTATACAAAATATTTTGCATATTTTTATTTTCAACAACATATACTATTCAAATTTAAAGAATTTAAGTAGTGGCATATCTTCAATACTAATACAAATTACGAAATTACATCTAAAGTGAAAATATATCTAAATTTTGATGCATTGGAACATGGATTAATAATATTAATAATTGAGGACATTTTATTTGATAATAAATTTAAATTAAGTTCTTTAGATTGTACAATTTTAAATATTGAAATTTGATATTATTTTTAAAAATGCATTTAAAAAAAAAAACCTCTGCAATATACCTTGGATTTTGGTTTTAACAATTTACTCATGAAACTCAATGAAATTTCATTTTAAATGACTTAGTTTACAAATTTTATAAAGTTATTTAGTACGTTGAATTCAGTAAATTTTCCACATGTAAGTATGTAACCTTATGGCTTACTTGGATCAGCCATGAATCTATATAATGGAAAAGAATAAGTTACTCTCCAAAAATACCTAGCTACCAATAGTATGACAACACTTTTAAAAAAATTAATTAATAAAACTATAATAACTGAAAAACATTCTCTAGTTGTTTCGTTTGTGTGTTAGTGTCTTTGTTGTGTTACCACCGGAATTTGATGGCGCAAAATGCATTTTATTGAGAAAAAAGTTATGATCTAATATTTAAGAAGTCAGAAATAATTTAACAAGTTATTACTATCCATAAAAAATGTATCATCTTAAATTGAATAACAAAATCAACTAAATAACGTGAACGAGAATGTTTTAGCCAGCATCTATCTATATAACCAAATTAAAGTACAAGTGAACAGAGAAAATGTTATACACGTACTCGGTTTGTTGAATTCGAATTCGAAATCTGGAGGCTGGAGCAATCAAAAATCAAAATATACGATTCAACAAATTATATATAGGAAAAAAACAAATCTCTAAATAGCATGAGGTGCAAATAACTAGGACAAGTTACTTTGTATCAAAATTATGAATCCAATTTATTATATTTTGGTTTCTTTCTCATTGGACAAAAAAATAAATTCTCACAATATTTAATAAATCTCAAAGCATGCGGTTGGATCATGTCAGTCAGTAGCGACAGTGACAACGTAAATTAATGGATCCGATAAGTCTCCGCTCGTTTGCGTTGTTATTACCACATCAACGTTTTCTGCGCACGTTAGCTTTCTGGCTCTTGTAGCTTCTTTCTCCCAGTCCGTAGTAGCCACGACATAAAGCATCATGCAAGCACAACACATCTGAGCCGCGAAAAGACCTAACCAAAGTCCGCAAAATCCATATCCGGCCCAAAACGTTAACCCAACGGCTACAGGTGTTCCAACGAGGTAAAACGCTCCTAGATTTATGTTGGCCGCCACGGACGGCCGCGCGGTGCCTCTAACAACCCCGCAACCTACTGTTTGCGGGCAGTTCCCGAGCTCGCAGAGTCCAAGAATTGGCAGCGCAGCCGCGGTTAATGTGATGATATCAACGTCGTTTGTGAAGATCCGTCCCCAGACATCGCTGACGCCCCAAGCAAACGCAGACGCCGTCATACCCATTACCCCAGCAAAGGAAACCGCCACTATGGCTGATAACCTAGCCGTGTTCGGGCGGTTTGACCCGAGTTCATTACCTACGCGGGTGGAGACCGCAAGCCCTAGAGACGAAGGGAAAATGTAAAGCAAAGACGTTGTTTGGATAAGAACGCCCATTGCTGCCACTGGAGTACTAGGGTTTATTAGCAAACCACATAGAACAGTCATGATCTCGTACCACCACCACTCTAGGCATAACCCGACACAGCTAGGTATGGCTAAGCTGATCAGTGGCCCCCAGTCTTTGAAACATTCCGAGCTGGGGCGAGTCCACGTTGGCAGGTGTAGACCTGCGATCAAAACATGCGCCACGAGGGAAATAACAACAACAAGATTTGAAGCGGCTGCGGCCATTGAAACACCCATGAAACCCCATCCGAGGTAAGAAACGAGGATGAAATTGAAGGGTATGTGCAAGATGGTGCCGGCTAGTGTAGCGATGGTTAGCGGGGTTGTGATACCTTGTGCTCGAAGGTATATACGTAGAGGGTGAAGAATTGAATTGGTAAGCAAATCAGGAATAGAGCATAGGATATATGTTTGTGCCAACGATGAGATAGTTGGATTTTGATGAAGATAGATCATGATCTTCCCCAAGTTGAGCCATAGAGCGAGGATCGCTAGCGAACTTGTGAGTAAGAAAAGCACGGTTCGTTGGAGAGTTAGAGAGAGGAGTTTAGGCTTGCCGGCTCCAAAGGCTTGTGAACAGAGTGGGTCCATGCCGAGTGCAAGGCCTGAGAGAACGGAGTAGCCAGTGATGTTGGCAAAGGCAATGGCTAGTGATCCACCAGCGAGCTCTAGTTCACCGATATGGCCGAGGAAGAGCATCGAGATGGCAGAGCGAGCGTAGACGATGAGGGCGGCAAGGATTGTCGGGAAGGCTAAGGAGAAGAGAGACTTCGCTTCTGTTTTAAGCTCAGTGATTGTCGGGAAAATGGGGGTAGTGTTTTGCTTTTCCAGATCTATCTTCGAAAGAAGATTTGTGTAACTGGTGATGGTTGGGGTTTCCATATTGTTTGTGTGAATGAAACCAGAAGAAGAAGATTAGAGTTAATGGATATGATTATTTGTTGATGTCTAATGCAAAACTCCCCTCTCTTATTTATACACAAATACCTACGTTGACAACACGTTTAGCCAGTTGAATTGGTCATAAATATAAGAAGTCAAATATTTATTTATAAGATTGACTTTTTGGTTTTATGTATATAAAAATTAATTACAGATAATAATTTTTTTAACCTACAATAGGAATTCTTAATATTCTAAGATATTTAGGCATTATTACAATAAAAACAAAATTATTTCTTTGGATTTATAGTATTGTTTTAGCATTTTAGTTTTTTCTTTGATAGTAAAAAATCCCCCCAATTATATAATTAACATAAAAAGTTCATATTTCCACAATAGTCATATGAAAATGTCTATTTTTTGTAAATATATCTATTTAAAATTGAAATTATTTGTTTAGAATATATATAGGGGAATATCATTGCTGGAACTAATTTATTAATTTGATTAGTTGTAAAAGTTCAAAATTTAAAATAAATAAGAAATGTTATCCTTGAAAATATGTGCAACATATTGTAGAACGCCACGTGACATTTTTTACGATAAGTTACTAGATAATATTATGCATTTCAATAGATAGTATGAGAATCATAATTATGTTATCTTCTTAAAATTCAAATTAATTTTGGGTTTACATATTTGGATCGAAGGCCCAATTCATAATCAGTCTTCACTAAGCGGGATAACGTGATTTAGTGGAGTCAAACTCCAATAGAGTAAATTAAATATATTATAAATAATATTTCAATTATATCTTGTAGTTTAAACCATGTAATTTATATTTTTTTTTCGAAATTTTCTACATAATTTTTGTCTGTGATGAATCTGTTCATTTAATTTTGATGAATCACTTAGCGACAACGTACGTGTATATACTTTATAACGTTGTAAGAAAACATTAGAGGAGTTTGGCCCTATCCGTCAAGACCAAAACTAGTCGATGTGTGAGGTCGTTTAGGCTTTTATTGGTTTGCTAACGGTGTAATTCACGCCATTAAAGATCAAACAGAGAAAGACATAGGTAGTCAGAAGAAAGATGAAGTAACCTCGCGAACGAGACACACAACCCTAGTATGTATCAAAATCCGGGCCATGTATGATGACTGATGAGTTCATTTTACACGACATATTCAGATTATATTCACAAATTCGATTATTTTTACGCTTCTCTCAAAGTCAAACGGTAACTCAAATTATCTATCTTGTGCATGGAATAGGTTAAACAGCTAAATATGTTCCAAAGAACAAATAAACTGCAGGAAATGGTTTCGTAAAGCAACTTGGCGTGTGATCCTGACGTATCTTGCGCTGCAAACAATATAAAGGTGATATCATCTGAAAACCTTGGGATACAGCTGAGTGCATAGTAATTTTCTCACAAATTTTATTTCTAATTTTTGTTTAGTTCCTTTTTAAGTGCAATGCCAAATGTCACTAATTTTCTTTTCAATTAAAAGTGCAAGTATTTTTTTGTAGTAGCAATAGCTTTTGTTTTTCATCTAGACAAAATATTATTTAATCGAAATAAACTCCTTTTCATAACACAAGGTAGTTACACTACAAGAAAATAAGTTTATTGAGACGTATTTTTGAGACAAAAAATTTCCGTTACAAATTTGTGACACTTTAAATATGATATTATGACTAAGTTTATTTGTAACAAATTCATAGTATTTTACGACGAAAAAACTCAGTAACAAAAGTTTGTCACAATTAGTGACGAATATGCTACGATAATATTAATCGTCACTCTTATGACTACATTGTGACCAATATGTTGTTGCAAATTAGTTATGAACTTATAAAAGATATGCAAGTCACAGTTTGTGACATAAAAATGAGTAAACATTAGTCATAAAATAGTATAAATTGTTATGTCATTTATACAAAACCCATTAAGCCAAGTCTCTAACCCTAATTTAACAAGACTTATTTAAGAGATGATTAGGATTTTATTCTTTATAGTTTCGTGCCTCCATAACCTAGAGAGAGAGAGAGTGAACCATTTGAGAGAAAGAGAACAAGGAGCCACAATTGAGATTAAGGATAGATCTTACATGCTCTAGGAGATAGTGGAAAATAAGGGGGTAAACGGACTCTTTTATGGACGAATTTTGGTGAGCAATTTTCCAAGCAATAGATGTAAGTTTTCCCCAAAGGATTTTGTAACCCCTTTTGTAAATTAAAAGTTATACATGTTTTCTCAAACCTATTCTGCGCAGATTCGCGAATTAACATCAGTCATCTTGTGAAATCGTTTCTCACTGCTACAAATTGAACCAGAAGCTGATCTACCAACCGATTGAACCAGAAGCTGATCGTTTCACAGCTACATCTGTTGGACCAGCTTGTCTCATCAACTGACAAACACAGTGAAGAAGCTAGGATTAGAGATTAATTCCAGTTTCAAATCATGATATGCAAATTTACAATAGCTGATTATTCCATGACTCGAGCACATAGTATAATACTATATATAATACATACGTTATTAAGACTCATTTAGGTAAAAAAATTATAAACCTGGAAATAAGTCTCAAACTTTGCCCGGAGTTCACTGTGCTCTTTCTTAATATCACGTAATGCTGCTTTTATTCTTCAAAAACAAAAATTTCCATCAATATATATTTTGTTAACGAACATTTTCATATATATCTCAATATGTATGGCTAAATGAAAACTTATGCACGTATTCGATACTGAATATTAGTAAGAGAAATGAAAAGAGAACGCTCTTACCCTTCGATGTTGCCAGCTTGTAGAAATGTGTTGGCTTTCTTAAGTTCCTTAAAAACTTTGATAGCGCCGATGCTGTATGAGACAAATTAGTATTTAATTAATGTTTATTAATGTCAAATTCTTATCTATATTTATATTTTAAACTACATTACAAATATTATTGTCACTAGCCTGGCGCTGCTGCTTTCTAACCGAAGAATGCATTTGGTAATCATGGGTGCCTCTATCGGCTCTCGCTCCCTGTTTCAAAATTAATCAACATATATATATATATACATATATATATATATATAAACTTTACATACCAACCATTATTCAAGTTATAAATTAATCATACCAACCATTTAGTCAAATTATAAAAATAATCATATAATTATCTTTCAATATATATCCGGTCCAACAGTTTACAGTATACAGGGCGCACTAGGCAAAACTAGATTTATGGGGCCTTTTAGTAAAAATCAAGAAAAATAATGGGTCCTTTTATTTAAGATTTTTTTTAAAAAACTTTGGCATCTAATCGTCAACCTAGGTTTTTGAATACACAAATCAAACTATATCTAATTTATCTATCATTACATTATATAAGTTCAATAACGATGCATTTCATGAATGTAATATCAAGTGGATTTCAACTGGAGAGAGAGAGAGAGAGAGAGATGGGGAAACTCACAATTCATGTTCCAAAGCGGCAATTACGTTAGGGGAGTCTCTGAAATAAAGAGTTATTATTTCTATAATAAAATTAGGGTTTGTGTCTTCGGCCAAAACCTCAAGTTGAGTATACTGACAATTGAGGTACCCCTGCATCAATATTTATTTTGAAAGATTAAACGAGATTCCTCATTGTAAAGTCTGTGTCTTTACTCTTTTTTTTTGATGTGTTACGCGAATAATTTTATAAAAACAAGTAATTAAAAACATAAGTCAACCGGGAATAATTGTTCATAGTGCATGCATATATTTTACCATATTTCTTTATTATTAACTGATTTTTCTATGAATTTGAGAAATAAAAAGAAAGAAAGATACATAAGTCTTTATAAGACCCAATTCCATTTCCCGCCTAATTGCAAAAGAGTGAATTATAGTAGTCAAACTAGGGACCAAGCAAGATCGCTAAACTAACCGAAGCTGGGAAGTAGATGAAACCTCGTACTAACTGTTTTCTTTTGTTGATAACAAATTGACAAGATATATAATGGTTGTACTGACACATATATATTTATTCATCAAAGATATTTTTCTTCTAGGGACATGCATGAATAGTTTCTCAAAAGGGGAGATGATGATCTTCACTGTGTAATTTCATTATATATAAATATTTGTTTTTATCAGTTTTCAAGAAATTGATATATTGATTGATTATATTATCTTTAATTTAGGGACTATAAAAAAAGATTTTTTTTTACCCGCGTAGAGTAGA
Organism: Camelina sativa; assembly: GCF_000633955.1. Taxonomy (NCBI): domain Eukaryota; kingdom Viridiplantae; phylum Streptophyta; class Magnoliopsida; order Brassicales; family Brassicaceae; genus Camelina; species Camelina sativa. The sequence continues at coordinate 10,387,760 of NC_025704.1, forward strand.
ACTCTCTCAAAAAAAGATAAAAAGAAATTGATTAATAATCGCTTCGAAATAATTCTCTAGAATTGATGATTCCCTTGCTTGTGACTTGTGTATAGGCTGGTGTCACTGGAGGCGACCCAACTATCGGAAATCTACTGACTACTGTACTCGGTGAGATACATAAGACCATCGCCATCTATAAACAACTCTTTCAAATTGCTTAAAATTAAATATTTAATATTTTATTAATAAAAGAAGATTTAACCAATAAAAATGAGAGAAAAGAAGAGCAACATTCCTCAGTCAGCTCTTAAAGTACTTAAAGAAGAAATGTTCTTTTAGTTTCTCTTTTTTTTAGTTATGCATTTTTAATATTTTTTAATTTTTAATTAAAAGCAACCCTCTACAAATCACCACTAGAGATGCCCTAAAATCCTAAGGCGGTGAAGGTGAGTTCATAGTTTTAGCACCCGATGTTCTATGTTTATCTTTTGTGTATGCTGTGACTTGAAACTTGAAAGCAACATTTATGTGGCTACATAATGAACAAAAAGCTACTGTGGAAGCTATCCCACATCATCTGATAAGGATCTTAATCCATATCTTATTCTATATTCCCTCAGCCAATAAACTCTGATAATTGAGGATAACTCACATGCATTATATAATGTTTTTTTTGTGACTTCTTTGTTGAGTCCACACTCTTCATTTTTAAATTCCATTGATAGTCATTCATCTGTGTACTAGAAGATCGAGTGATAACAAGAGTAGAATATGCATACTCTGTATTGATTGCCTATAAGTGTGGTGATGTTGAAATTAAAACGACAACATAAGCTTCTGCGTAGTTTTACAGTTGGGAAAAAGATAGCTTTGTGAAACAAGTGGAAGATATGTATAATTTAAACCTTTATTTTAGTAATGGTGAACTCATAGCTAGCAATTCCATGCTTACGAAGAGTCAGTGGCAAATATGTTGTAATTGTAATCATAAAAGTTCTTGTTCATTTATATACTCACTTTCTCAGGTTCACACAAAAGTGTCTTTCAGTGACGGCTCTGTGCTTAGACTCGAGGGAAAGTTTTATACTCGGTTCCCTCCTGAAAGAAATGGTTATCTTCACACTGGACATGCAAAGGTAAAATATACACATGACACGAGGCTAAGATACTTTGCATGATGGTATATGATTGGTAAGCCCTACGTTTCCATGATCATTTATATTGTACTTTCAGGCTATGTTTGTTGATGGTCTCGCAAAGGAGCGAGAGGGCAGCTGTTAATTATCTAGGGTAAAAAAAAGATTGGTTGCTTTTACTTAGGTTATTACGTACATCTATATGCTTTTCTACAGAAATCATTGTTCTTTTGTAAGGACTTCTGTGAACTGTATGATCTGGCAGTGGAGTTGAATAAAACAGCTCCCTGCACCATGGTGGTGCTGAATCCTTTTAAGGTGGTAACCACCACCAACTTGGAAGCAGTCAAGATTATGGAGCTTGATGCTAAAAGGTGACCTGATGCTCAGAATGATATGATCCCTCTTCATTCTACAAGGTGAAATAAGCTTCGCAAAGTACTAATTAAACTCCTACACATATATAGTGTAGCAGTTTTCTGTTTTGCTAATCCTTTTATTTTTTGTTGGGTTGTTGATCTAAGGTTCCCTTCTCTATAGTTATATACATTGAGCAATCTGAACAACGAATGGTATGTTAAAAAAAAAAAAATCCTGAAATAATCGCTGACACCGTTGACCAACTGCGATGAATTAGGTTACTACACGGTTAAGGACTCTAAACCCGGGAAAGCTTGTGTTTAACAGAAAGGTGGCAAATAGAAAAACTCAAACCAATTATATGACCAAAATAGGATCAGTTCTGGTTTGGTTCGATATAGGTGGTTCAGATAGGTGGTTGGGCATATATATTTTTTTATCTCGTGATATCTTTTTTTATCTCGGTATTAGTTATATGACCAAAACAAAGTGACTTCTCTATAGTCTGGTTTCTAAGACTCTATTCTAAAACTTGTGTCCAACAAGCCAACTCATCCTTTTTGGATTTGCCATTTACTTTGGTGGTTTGGTTGTTTTTTCTTTTCTGTTTCAATAACGGAAAATTGCATTGAGAGCACTTAAATCTTGATCACTTAAAAAAAATCTTCCCACCACTACACACTGAATTGTTCACTTTCATGATTGTTTATTTCAGTAAAAAGACAATTGTGTGTTGAGTTTATATATTTATTTATACATGAAAAAGAAAACATTGATGGAATGGAAACAACACTTCACGAGAAGAGTATTTTGTCCCTACCACAAACGAACAAGGAAAGAGGGATAGTAGTATAAGAGAGAGTCACGGGCACTGAAAGACAACATCAATTAATAGAATAAAGAAGCCACCTTAATTAGTTGTGCACAAAACTATTCACATCCAAAGTTTTTAAATGTGCACCGCTCAGTGGACTCTCATCATTCATCACTCATCGCCATTCACCAATTCACTCTTGCAATACTTTATCTTTACTTCCACATTTCATTAATGGTTCTCGATGGTGGCAGCATGCGACTTTAGTACCCAAACAGTGCAAACAATTGAAAAAATGTTATCCACAGTGAATCAGTAGTGATATATATAGGGAATACCGTTATCTGCCCAAAAACAGAATATTTTACTCTGCAATAATTTATTTAGTATGTGATTGTAAATGTTAGAGTAAATAAGCTGAAATAAAAATATATTGGACCAAAAAGTTTATGCTGGATAAAATAAATTTACTTTAATAATAAAATAATATATTACTCTAAAAAGCTTGCCAATCACAGCGTTATGCAATCACAGCGTTATGTTTATTGCCATAGTTGGAACTTGAAAAGCCATATCAAGTGAAAAATATATATTTATTTTAGGTTTATTGAATTTATAGTACTCAATTTTGGGTAAAATACTACTTTATATTAAAATGGTGATTATAACAAGGATTTGGAAAATCTTGAAATTTTAACGTCTTTGGATCCGCAACATCTTAGATTCAAATCTAGATCCCTAAAAAACCTAAAAAAACCAAAAAAAACCAAAAAACTCAAAATAAATAAAATAGTCATATTTTTTTACACTTATTTTTTTTCCTTTTTTACAGAAACTTCTACGCATAGTTTAGTTTTCTCTCCATTTTTTTTTCATATTACTATGTTAATATTTGTTGAGATACAATAATGGAAAAAAGATGGCTAGCTACACGAAGTATCCCAGAAAGCATGGTCACACATGCTAAGTATACTATTGTATACTCAACTACACGAAGTATATGTATTACATGACCACATGCATGAACTATATGACGTTATGTGGTCAGCACCATAGACATATAATCCAGTACACCGGTCAACTGACTCCGGCGAAGACCGACGTTGACTCCGGCGTTGACCAACATTACAAAAAAAATAATTCTAAATTTTTTTAAATTTTGTTTTTAAAATAATAAATTATTATACTCTAATATATTTATGGTATATTTATATATTATACTCTAATATATTTATGGTATAAATTATTATACTCTAATAATAAATATATATTTTTAAAAATAATAAAATCATTTATGGTTTTTCATGATTAAAAGACATATTCTATTCAATATCCAAATAATTTTTTATATATCTCTAATATATTCATTCTTTTTTGGTAAAATATATTCATTCTTATAATTAGTTATTTTTTTTTTTAAAGCTAAAGTAAATAGTTGAATAAATATCATTTATAATTATTTTCAAGATATAAAAAATCATTTATAATTATTTTCAAGATATAAAATCATTGATAATTATTTTCAAGATACAAAAATCATTTATAATTATTTTCAAGATAAATATATATATATATATATATATATATATAAAGCTCTGGTAATCAGATTATTGAAATATTACAAAATCAATAAAATTAAATTCAAATACTTTCATTAGAAAATAATATGAAAAAGATTAAGTATATGACTCTTTACTCTAAATTTTGCATGGTAAATGTTATACAAAATTTTAGATACTCTTAACTTTAAAATTTACAACTCAAAATAACATATAAACAACAACAACAAAAATTCACAATATTTACTTTTAATATATAAAAGATAAAGATATAAAAAACCATTTTAGCAAAACAATGTATTTGATATAAGGGTATGTTTTGAAAAATGTATAGAATAAGAGTATTTTTGCAAATGCCTTTATATTATATCTTGAAAAGAATGAAAGTAGTAATGAAAGTAAAGAGTCATATAATCAATCTTTTGCATATTGAATAGAGTAAACGACAAGAAAACAATTGTTTACACTAATAAAGAGTATTTTGAAGAGTAAATTTTAAAGTAAAGAGTATCTAAAATTTTGTATAACATTTACCATGCAAAATTTAGAGTAAAGAGTCATATACTCAATCTTTTGCATATTATTTTCTAATGAAAGTATTTGAATTTGATTTTATTGATTTTGTAATATTTCAATAATCTGATTATCAGAGCTTTATATATATATCTCTTGAAAATAATTATAAATGATTTTTATATCTTGAAAATAATTATCAATGATTTTTTATCTTGAAAATAATTATAATTGATTTTTTATATCTTGAAACTAATTATAAATAATTTTTATTTAACTATTTACTTTAGCTTGAAAAATAAAAAGTAACTAATTATAAGAATGAATATATTTTACCAAAAAAGAATGAATATATTAGAGATATATAAAAAATATTTGGATATTGAATAGAATATGTCTTTTAATCATGAAAAACCATAAATGATTTTATTATTATTTTAAAAAATATATGTTATATTAGAGTATAATAATTTATACCATAAATATATTAGAGTATAATATATAAATATACCATAAATATATTAGAGTATAATAATTTATTATTTTAAAAACAAAATTTTAAAAAATTTAGAATATTTTTTTTTGTCATGTTGGTCAACGCTGGAGTCAACACCGGTCTTCGCCGGAGTCAGTTGACCGGTGTACTGAATTATATGTCTATGGTGATGACCGCATAACGTCATATAGTTCATGCATGTGGTCATGTAATACATATAATTTGTGTAGTTGAATATACAATAGTATACTTGGCATGTGTGACCATGCTTTCTCGGATACTTCGTGTAGCTAGCCATCTTTTTTCCTATAATAATATATACGGTTGTGTACTAAAATTAAATTTTAAAATGAAATATTCTTTTCCTAACGTACTTTGATGTTTGACACAGATATATAATATAATTATGCACATTAACTCGATCACATCCACATTCACACTCATGATGCAATTTGGCAACACTTAATTTGTCACAGCCATCCACCAAAATTTCAAATTTGTGAACATATGTTAATCTATATAATAATAACAATATAAATAAATGCCAACAGTAATTATGATTTTCATCGTATATTTTCGTAAAAAAATATGTTTTTATTTTTAAAAAAGAATTTATATGGTTGCGCCTGTTTATTGTATAGTTGTGTTTTTTCACCATATTTTCTTCACATTTTTTCAATACTACTTTTCATTTAAGTAGTAGTGTCTATTAATATTCATGTCTTTTGAACTTTATATAGATTTGTCTCTGATTCAATGACTAACAAATCATTGTTCGTTGAAACATATATTCTATTTTATGTTGAATCAAAATAATTTGAATATTAATATATTAATATTCAATATTCAATGTTATTCTATTGATTTATAGCAATAACCAAAAATATTGTTTTTAATATTAATATTTAGAGCTGATTATAGCAATATAGAAATATTTAATACAATTTTAAATATATAATTTAGAGTTGTGTCTATTTATCTTGAGTTTTCGTAGAATATGTATTTTATTTTTAGAAATTATGTATTTTTACTATAATTTTCCTTCATAATTTTTCACTAAAGATTAAATATATTTTATATTTATAACTTTTTTATTAGAAGTCACTTTTACTCATTACAACCATTTTTCGATCTACTCACTTAAGATCACTTTTTCATAATATTTTTTATTAAGAATATAAATATTAATAATTGTTATGATGGTTGCAACTCTTTATCATAATTTTTTATAAAATATCTTATATTATAATACATTAAATAATATTCTTGGCACATATTTGCTCAATTCAATATGATTTTCGTTCTATAATTTCTTTTTAGAGTTATGTCTCTTTGCCATACTATTTTCCATCATAAACAATATTTTTGGTTTTCATTTTGATGGTTGTGTTTTTACGAACAATTTATGCTCAATATTTTATGTAGTTTTAATACTACTTATTATTTTCTCCTTTTTAAGTAATTTTTATTCTATTATGATCACATACTCTGATACTCTTAAATTATTATATTACTTTCAAATAAATTTATAATATATAATTTTAAATTTAATTTAATTTTTTTGAAATATTTTTCCCATGATATTGCGGAGATCTGAGTCCTAATATTAACATTTGTCGTGTATAATAAGCAAACCGGGTTCTGTATATGTGTTGAACAAATAATTTGTGCACATCTAACATCAAACTAGCTATCTTATTTGGAAGAAGTTGCATGTAATAAGTTTGGTGACACTTTATAAACGCAAAGAACAAAAGATCAAACTTCTCTATGAGGTTTGGTCATAAGTTTGTGTAATCTATAAATACTTTCAATAAATGCATTTTTTCTCCTTCAAACTGATCATCATGTTTAGTTTGACACTTGTAAACTATATCTTAAAATTCACACCAAAAAAAACTATATCTTAAAATGGAATTTCATAGTGAATGAACTAATATTCACTTTGGATTTTTTTCAAAAAATATTCAACTTTGGATTGGGACTACAAAAACTTGACATTCTTCTCTTTCCATTCAGCAAAAACTTAAAAATCTTAAAAGAAAACAATTCTCTCATTTTGTCTAGGATACGCCGGAAAAAAAATTGACTTATTGTTTATTTTAGTTTCAATCTCATAGACGAACTTAGTTTTCGCTCATGTTCGACAAATATTTCCTGTTTGTTTGAGTCTGCATTTTTGCAAGAAAATTGAATTCACATATGGTATAACTCGTGATTAGCTTTTGTTATTCAGTGTAATAAACAAGAAACATCAATGTGGTTGGGTTCTTTTTTTCTTGTGAGTTGGTTTTTAAAACTAAATAATAGAGTCTCCTTGTCTTTATATTTGGCATTTAGCTAGGTTTTTCATTCTACGTGGATGTGAGTGGAACCGCCCCGTGACCTCAACCCTTCTGTCTCTTTTCACCTAATTCCCTTACCAAAGTACCAAACACTCGACCACCTCTAACAACATCCACACACATATATATAAATGCACATACATATTGAGAAATCACATAGCCATATATTATTTTGGTCGTACTTTGTATCTTTGGCGAAACACAAAAAACAAAATCCAAAAGAAAAAAAACGCCTTATATTTGTGTAATTGATTCTAATTGTCGTATAGATGCTCAAATTCAATTCAACCAAAGCTCCCAATTTATTTCTTCTCCTTCTCCTCCTTCTCGTTATCCTTCTTTGTTCAACTCAAACACAATGCCACACCAAAGGTCTACGGTTACGACCAAGAAACCAGAAGAATGTGAACACGACGAATGATCGGACACAAAACCCGGAAGATGAGTTCATGAAATGGGTGAGATTTGTTGGGAGCCTTAAACACTCAGTGTTCAAGGCCGCCAAGAACAAACTCTTCCCTTCGTATACACTCACTGTCCATAAGAAATCCAATAAAGGTGACTTCACTAAAATCCAAGACGCCGTTGATTCTCTCCCTCTCATCAACCTTGTTCGTGTCGTCATCAAAGTTCATGCCGGAATTTACAAGTACGCACAAGTCTTTAATTTCCTCCACTATCTTGTTTTACATAATTAATACTCAAAATATATAACAAGTGATTAGTATGAGTTTTAGTGTAATAACATTATAATCAAAATATATTTATTAATAATGAGGTATAGGAGACAGAACATTATAATTCGGTCGATCTAGCAGGGTTATTATATAAATAAATTAATAAATAGTGTTTGGTACAATTCGCAGTTGATCAAATCAATATTGGTACCACAGCTGTAGATTGATACAATATTTGGTATTTAATTCCAACAGACTGAACCGTAGATTCTTGAGTTTTGTCTATATACGTTTTGCAGTTTTGCAATTTGTTATCACTCTATTTAGATAGTATAGTGATTCCATATCTTTTCTTATCGTCCTATGCATGAGCCAAAAGTATTTATGAAATTGAAAAGAGACACGTATCAATAAAGAAATGTATAGCAATCATATCAATGATCTCTCCCTCGAAATCAACACTATATGATCACGTGAACTCGGAATTTTGTAAGCTGGATGTATTATCAAACATAATCTCTAGGAAATTGACTTCAATAGTGACATTTTGGGTCTTTGTCTGTTATAAAGCTCATGGGTGGTCCACATACGCCCCACGCTCATCGTCCATATTTTTAGATTTTTATGTTAGCTAGCTATTCTTAGAACTATAACAATTTGAGTAAAATAATAACGAAAATTTGGGGGACAATATATATGTGTAGAGAGAAGGTGAACATACCCCCAATGAAGGCATTCATAACAATAGAAGGGGAAGGAGCAGAGAAGACAATAGTGGAATGGGGAGATACAGCACAAACACCTGACTCAAAAGGCAACCCCATGGGGACCTTCAACTCTGCCTCTTTCGCCGTTAATTCTCCTTTCTTTGTCGCCAAAAACATCACTTTCAAGGTAAGTTATTATCATATATACTCATAGTTGTATGATGTCAAAAAAAAATATTGTGAACTCATCGTAGCCGCGGTCTTATATGTCTATAGAACACAACCCCGGTCCCCTTGCCTGGCGCAGTTGGAAAACAGGCAGTGGCATTGAGGGTGTCGGCAGACAATGCAGCATTTTTCGGGTGTAAAATGCTTGGTGCTCAAGACACTCTCTATGATCATTTGGGAAGACATTATTACAAAGACTGTTACATAGAGGGATCTGTTGACTTCATTTTTGGCAATGCCCTTTCTCTCTATGAGGTAAGCATTCTTACTTAGTGGTCTCTCTATTCGCCTAACACGTCTTATAGAACACTTTCTTTCAGTGGCGTAGCATTTTTAGATTGGTCCTTGCTCTAATAAAAGTGGTATTTAGGGGTGTCACGTGCATGCGATAGCGGATAAGCTAGGAGCAGTGACGGCACAGGGGAGGAGCAGTGTGCTAGAGGACACCGGATTCTCGTTCGTGAAGTGTAAGGTGACAGGGACAGGTGTATTATACCTTGGGAGGGCATGGGGTCCCTTCTCAAGAGTCGTATTTGCTTACACCTATATGGAAAACATCATCCTCCCTAGAGGCTGGTACAATTGGGGCGACCCTTCCCGTGAGATGTACGTTTACTTTACTCTTCTCTGGTCTCATTTAAATTACATATAAGTTATAACCAAAGTTAGTCGGCGTAGCTCTGACTCAACAAGCTAAGAGAACATGCCATACTTTATTATAATTGTACAACACACTTCAGTCCAACTTTACAAAACGTGATCTCGTTGCCTCATCCATTACAGAGTCGTATGTCCCACCACTGCACCACTACACATCTCAGACCGACTTCAATTTTTGTCTTTTTACCCAAAAACGTTGCTTTTGATAATAGTATATTTTGTGTGTGTGCGCATGCATTATATAGATATACTGAAACTTAAAACCATTAACGTAGGCGTGCGTCGTCTTTTCTAGTGGTGCAAAACGCATATGTATAGAAAAAAATGTGAATAATATATATATAATTTTTATAATGTAAGTGTAAATGAAAAATATGGTGCAGGACGGTGTTCTATGGGCAGTACAAGTGCACCGGAGCAGGAGCAAACTATGCAGGGAGGGTGGCTTGGGCAAGAGAGCTCACTGACGAAGAAGCTAAGCCTTTTATATCTCTTACCTTCATAGACGGCTCTGAATGGATCAAACTCTAACCATTACACTTTTTTTGTTTACCATTCTACCTAATTATAATAATGTACATTTTTTTTCCTTTTAATAAAATAAAAATATATACATTTTTTAACATTTGACATACATGCACACCTCATTCCAATGACTCGACGCCCATTTGCAACAGCCAAACATTGCCGACCAAGTCACATCTTGCGATACACCACTTAGATATGTTTTTTTCCGAAACATGTAAGAAATTACGGGTGTGGTCCAATGTATTTTGGCACAGAGTTGTATAATTCAATTGATAATATTATATGTACTAAAATGAGTTTCAAAAATTACACAAGTCTTTTATGTAGTAGGTCGGGGTTGGCGGATGTGTTTCAAAGTGACTTGAACAATGGTGGGGAGAAGTAGGGGTGAGCAAAAAAACCGTAAACCGAAAAACCGAACCGAACCAAACCGAAATAAAAAATTTGGTTTGGTTATGATTTAGTCTAAAAATTCATTTGGTTGTCATATTTATTAACCAAATGGTTTAGATTTGGTTTGGTTAAAACCGTAAAACCGAATGTTTTTTTTTGTTTTTGATGAATATTTGGAATATCTATATATAAGTATATATGTGCAGTTTATATTGTATCTAATAATGTTGTTAAGATTTTTTTAATTATATTTATAATTACTTGAATTATTTTCTTTGGATTTTACTTTTTAAACAATTTGGAAGCTTTAGGTTTCCAAAACAAGATATAGATTATATTATTTAAGTTATTGATTGATATATTATTTCTATTTTTTGTTTATTTTATGCAACAAATATAATTTTTTTAAAAATAAAATATGGAATAACCAAATAAAACCGTAACTAAACCAAAACCAAACCGAACCGAGATACATATGGTTTTTATATGGTTTTATTTTTTATAAAACTGAAAAACCCGTAAACCGAAAAGACCGAACCATATCCAAACCGAAATACAAGTGGTTTCTATATGGTTTCAATTTTATAAAATAAAAAAAAAAACGTAAATCAAAAAAACCAAACCGAAATCAAACTGAAAAACCGAACGACCACCCATAGAAGTGGTCATTTTTTGTATTTTCTTTTCACATAATAGGCTGAATATTGGGACCCCTGAATACTTTATATGCTTTTAATAAAGTCGAGTCGACGAGTCAAAAGGTGCACTCAGAAAAAAAACAAACATTTTATGTTATGTCACCAAATGGGACCAGAATCAATATGATATGGTAATAATTTATGTTAGCAAAGTGAGGTATATGATATTAAAGTGAAAAGATTCTTCCGAAGATCAATAATTGCTAACAATCAAATCCTTATCAGATAACCATCACACTCTTAAACACAACAGCAAACAACAACCAAATAAGCCATTGGTGATCATCTAAGAAGAAGAAGAAGAAGAAGAAGAAGCTCCATTGATGATGTCGTCAACAGCTCTCGCCTTCATAATCGCTGCTTTATCTTACGTCTTCTTCTTCTCTTCTTCACCAAAACATCACTACCACGAACTCTTCATCTCCGCTTCCTTCTCCGACAACGCTTCAGTCGCTCTAAACCTCCGTACCCTCACGCGCCGCCCTCATGTAGCCGGTACAGCGGCCAACGCCGAAGCCGCTGAGTACGTTCGCTCTGTTTTCACCTCCTCTTCACTCAAATCACACGTTGTTGCTTACCAAGTATCTTTAACTTACCCAGTTCATCGCTCTTTGGTACTAACGCCCACAGAATCAGCAAACCCTATCACTTTAGAGTTGGAACAAGAACGAGTTGGAGACAGTCCTTATGCAGATGAAGTGATGCCTACTTTTCACGGATACGCTAAGTCAGGTAACGTCTCAGGACCAGTGGTTTATGCAAACTACGGACGAGTAGAAGATTTCGTGAGACTCAAGAAAGAGATGGGTGTGAATGTCTCTGGAGCCGTTGTGGTTGCGAGGTACGGTCAGATTTACAGAGGTGACATTGTGCAAAACGCGTATGAGGCTGGAGCTGTAGGCGTTGTGATATATACTGACAAGAGAGACTACGGCGGAGATGAGTGGTTTCCGGAGAGTAGAAGGATGCCACCTAGTGGGGTTCAGGTTGGTACTGTTTATAATGGGTTGGGTGATCCAACGACTCCTGGGTGGGCTAGTGTTGAAGGGTGTGAGAGATTATCTAATGAGGCTGTTGAGTTGAGCGGTGATGCTCCTCTTATACCTTCCTTGCCTGTTTCTGCCGCTGATGCAGAAGTGATTTTGAAGACTGTTGTTGGAGATGTTGCGGATGGTGATGTTTATCCAGTTGGGCCTGGACCTGGGATCTTGAATCTAAGCTACACGGTGAGTGAGTTTGTGTGTTTTAGTGTTACTTTAATGTTAAAGGGATTTGAGTTTTTAGGTGTTGGATTTAGGGGGAAACTGTTATAGCCAAGATTGAGAATGTTATTGGAGTGATTCAAGGAGAAGAAGAGCCAGATAGGTACATTCTTATATATATGAGTAGCAATTACTCTAAAAGGCAACTTATGATTGTATTTGGATGAATTGATTAGATATGTGATTCTTGGAAACCATCGAGACGCTTGGACTTACGGAGCTGTTGATCCGAACAGTGGGACTGCGGTGATTTTGGAGGCGAGTAAAGTTTATGTACATGTTGAAAGATTTTGATTGTTTCATTTGCGATGAGAGAGATCTTGAAACTATTGTAGATTGCACAAAGACTAGATAAGCTGCAGAAACGAGGATGGAAGCCTAGACGAACGATTATTCTGTGCAATTGGGATGCTGAGGAGTATGCCCTGGTCTCTAGTCTCTCTACTTCACTTTTTAAATGTATACTTTTGTAATGTAGAAAGCAGCAGAACGTAAGAGTTTGATGTGTTTTTTATGTAGACTGGGTCAACAGAATGGGTAGAAGAAAACAGAGAGATGCTAAGTTCGAGAGCAGTGGCCTACATGAATGTAGACTGTGCAGTATCTGGCCCCGGGTTTGATGCCTCTGCGACTCCACAACTCGATGAATTGATAAAACTAGCAGCTCAAGAGGTACGTGAAAAGCAGTTTTACAAGCATTAAGTGTCTTTTGAGCTTATCTTGAAGGGTAGGTGTTAACTGTTTCTGTTGCAGTGACAAATTATCAAGCTTTTTTTGGTTTAACTATTATACAGGTCCAGGATCCAGATAACGCAACGCAAACAATCTACGATTCTTGGATAGGATCAAGAAACTCTGTTGAGGTAAGTGATAAGACTAGGACGTTAGATTAAGAGTTTTGTCTAAATGGTTAAAACTGATTTGTATACTTGGTATGTGAAGATCGGAAGATTAGGGGGCACAGGATCAGATTACGCATCATTTGTGCAACATGTTGGCGTTTCAGCAGTTGACATGCGTTTTGGAGGAGGTAAATCTCCTAAACGAGCTAAACATCATGGTTTATTGTATAGACATTTAGCCAAGAAGCTTTTTACTGATGATTTAGAGACTAATCATTGCTAAATATAACCATGTACAAATAACAGGCTATCCAGTGTATCACTCCATCTATGATGACTTCACATGGATGGAGAAATTTGGAGACCCGATGTTTCATCGACATGTCGCAATGGCTAGTGTATTTGGTTTGGTCGCTCTACGGTTAGCAGACGAGGAAGTGTTACCATTCAACTATATCACATATGCATCAGAACTCAAGGTAACTAATTGATACCTTTTTACATATGACCAAAAGAAATTTAATGGGAAAAGACTAAAGAGATTACTGGCACTGATATATATGTCTACTTGCATAAACAGAAAAGTGCAGAAGATTTGGAGAAGCTAGGACATAGCATAGATGTTTCTCCGTTAATCAAATCGATCGAAGATCTATCTACGGCTGCACAAGGGATAAATAAAGAGAAAGAGGTAACGGCACTGGTTTTACATTTCACAAAGTGACAAGTAAAATTAGTTACTGAGAGTTGACATGTATGTGCAGGGAATTAAAGGAGCTCTAAAAGTGAGAGAGATAAATGACAGATTAATGATGGCGGAGAGAGCTATGACAGACCGAGATGGACTGTCGGAAAGACCATGGTACAAGCATTTGGTATACGGACCATCAAAGTACGATGACTACGGTTCAAAATCATTCCCTGGAGTTGATGATGCAATAGAGAATGCAAAGAAGCTAGACACAAAAGCATCTTGGGAAAATGTTCAACACCATATATGGAGAGTCTCTAGAGCTATTAGACAAGCATCACTCGTTTTAAAAGGTCAACTGAGATGAGCATTAGCACAATGATGGCTGTAGTTAATATGTTTTCCTCTGTTTATTCCCAACCAAAACTGACTCAAATATGAAATCCAAATTTCAGTTTTTAGTGTTTACCTTTGTGTAAGGCCCATATAAAAGCCCATTAATAAAGAAGCCCAAAACACCTCTAGAAGCTAAAATTCATGTTTTTCGAGTTTCAACCACGACTTCAGGATTCAGGAGTTGTAAAAATACAAGAGTCACCGTTCAGTACAGACCAGACGAGACGAAACCACGATGCTTAACTCCATCACTTTAACCCGGAAACCACCACTCCCTTTCAATTCTCTAGGGTTTTCCGGTAATCACACTTCGTATTTTGGTAGAAGGACTCGAACTGAAGCTGGTTCGAGCAGGGCTCTTTCGTTTGGGTACAACAATGTTGGTTCACTGAATTCTGGTCGTAGCTATTGGTCTGGACGTTCCAGGACTGGGTTTGGGCATTTGGGTCGGGTCTCTTCAGTCTCAGGTGGAAGTTCAGGTGGCTCCGGCGGGTTAGGTGGTTCAGGTGGTGGTGGTTCCGGCGGTGGAGGTGACGATGAAGGTAGCGGCGGAAACGAGAAGAAGTGGTCATTCCTCTCATGGTAAACTTTTCTTACTTTCTACTCTCTCTATTCCATTTTTGTGTAAAGCTGTTTCCTTTAAACCCAAAATTCAAATTTTTATGGATGTTAGTTAACAATACTCACAAAACTCTTATCTTGCTTTTGAATTAAACATGAATACAATTTGTGTGACTTTTGGTTTTGATTTATGTGGTGCTTGCTTCAGGTACTTGGCTCTTCTCTCAGATTCTCCTGTTTTGACCAAAGCTGTGACCTCAGCACTTTTGACTCTCATTGGAGATTTGATCTGTCAGGTAACTCTCTTAATGGTGTTCTTCAATCTCAGTAGTTATCTGATCTTTGAAGTTTGGATTCTCATTTTTCAGGATATGTCGAGATAAAGTATTCATTAGCTTCATTATGTATTTTTCGATTGAATGAATCATATATGTTTAGATAATTTACTGTTGCATATGAATTGTTCTTGCTTGCTTCACTTTTTAAAAGTTGGAATGGAAGCTAATAGACCCGAAAAGACTGGATATTGTTGTAAAATCATCTATTTCTATTCTTTGCTTTGTCATATTATGCTAGCTATGTGGTTATTGGTTAAGCAACATTGCTTATTTGTGTTACATTTGGTTGTAGCTTACAATCGATAAGACCTCATCGCTGGACAAGAAGAGGACACTCACGTTCACCGCCTTGGGCTTAGGGCTAGTCGGTCCAGCATTGCATTTCTGGTATTTCTGTGGTCCTTTCACTCTTATGACACCACAAAAGCTATATTATTTATTTTCCTGCTAAGTGGAAGTTCAGTTGAAGAGACTTATGCTTATTTTCTGCTCTCTGAATTCTCCCAAACTCATCAGGTATTTGTATTTGAGCAAAGTGGTGACAGCGTCCGGATTATCAGGCGCAGTTATACGACTTTTACTGGATCAGGTAGGCAAATTTTTCTTATTTTCTGTCTTAACCATTCTCTTCCCATTTTGCTTCAACGTGTTAACAACAACAAAAAAAAAAAACTTTTTTGCAGTTTGTATTTGCTCCTATATTTGTTGGAGTTTTCTTATCAGCAGTTGTGACACTTGAAGGAAAACCATCAAATGTCATACCGAAGCTACAGCAGGTTGGATTGAAAGCTAATTAAAGACAAGAATGTTTATTGCATAGTGCAGGAGCCTAAATTTTGAATTTGTGTCGTTTTATTGATATTCTAATTGGATTCATTAATTGCTGATTGTGTAGGAGTGGACTGGTGCAGTGCTAGCAAATTGGCAGCTATGGATACCATTTCAGTTTCTTAACTTCAGATTTGTTCCACAGAACTTCCAGGTTTGATACTTAACTCTGTGACAACATGAAATAGGAGTGTGTGAACAATTCAGTACAGTTAAAGATAATTATGCTTCAAACATATTGCACATAATACGCTGTCAATTCTCTCTACTTAGTATAATCTTTGACTCGTCATAACCAGCAACAACTTATTTTAGGTGGTTTCATGTTATTGAGCACTTGATAAAAGCATACATTTTCGCATAATTGACACTAGAATGACATTATCTAATAGGCTTAGAAAGATTTTCCTATCAACTGATGTTATTCTTCACCATTCTGGGTTAAGTTTGTTCACTGGCTCTGAGGATAATCGATGTCTTATATATGAATCATTGCAGGTGCTCGCTTCAAACGTAGTGGCTTTGGCTTGGAATGTGATTCTATCATTCAAAGCTCACAAAGAAGTTGTTGCAAAATAGGCATGTTTCTTACTTAGAGCCTACAGGTGTTGTTGGATTGTGATCGGCTGAGTTTTGGGGCAATGTTCTTGTCTGCTGGTGTAGCAAATGTTTAGTGATTCGATACAAATCTTTTGGAATCCTGCACTTGGCATTTTATTAGTGTAGAGAAAACAAGCTTGTCTACGTTACATCACTCAAATTTATTATTTTCGAATGTTCCAAAAATTGCTGAGAGAAATTTTTTAGTTACTTCATAGTTCATAGTAAAACTTTAAAAAATCCCTGGTTTGTGTCTTAGACTTCCCACCCAAGAGGAAAATTTATAAATTCAGCGGACAAATCACCGACCCTCAACAGAAAGAAAAAACAAAAGTTAAAGTGTCTCAAAAGAGCTACAATAATATGCGCTTCAAGGCAGATGATGTATATGATTAAAAGGCAAATGAACACAATTCCAATTGTGTTTTCGTTCTTCTGATCTTATTTTTGGCTGATGTCTTCGTTCCTCTCAGATTACAGACCAATCGTCTTTTGAAATTTGGTAATCTGGTTCAGGAAGATCCATGTCATCTGCGAAAAGAAAACCCGATCATCAACGATCTCAGAGACATTCCCGCAGTGATTCGTAGAATAGCATTTAAAAAAAAAAAGGAAGAGAGTTATTATACCATGACGTGAGGGGCGATCCTGACACAGTAAACAGGGAAACCTGTGTAGAATTTCAAAGGTCCTCCTGCCTTTAAGGTTTTCATCGCACAGTCAAGCGAACCTGTGTATGGATACTTGCCCTGAGCATCCGGTTGCATTTTCTGAATCTGAGTTTTGACAAAGTCAAATGGCAGACTGCAGGCCGCAGCGCATAAACCCGAAACAGCACTTGCTCCTGCCAAAGGGAACAAATTATCACACAACCATCAAATTGAAACATCTATATACGATATAGGGACTACATGAACACAAAACAAAACTGACAAGGCTTTCTTATTAAGTCTAGTGCAGAACAGTTGTAACTAACCTAGGAAATTTAGCAGAAAAATATGGTTTTACCAGATCAGCAATAGACCTCAGGGCTAGTTGAAAGCTGAAGGGTCGAAAAGAAGCAAGGATTATGCATTGGGATCAATACTGAATTGGTCTAGGATCTGGGTTTGGGCCATGGTGGAGAGTTTCAAAACTCCTCTCATTAATCAAGTATTTACATTGGTAGATTTGATTAAGTCAAACACACACAGTTGTGTTATGATAACACAACACTCACGTAATCAGGAGATATTTGCTATAAATTTGAATTTCCAAGACGATTCTAAGGAACCTTGACTCTAACCGCTATCTACATTTATTTAAAGCAAAGTTCAGCTCATAGAAGAAGAAAAATAACTTCTTACTGTATGAGAAACTTGGAAAAGCAGCTTACCTACAACCGTAGATGTCTCCCCAAGACCAAGATTATCTCTCATGTATTCAGCACTTTGATCATAAGATGCAAGCATTCCCATGTTCAAAGCCATCGCTCTGACCACAGTAGGCCCACAACCTTTCCAAAGTGCTAAAACTCCTTCATCAGCGCTAATACGGTACAGCGCATGGAAGGCATTGGTATAATTCCTGCGCTGAGCTAACGGCAAAGTATTGTCAGCTTGCATTCTGATAAGTGCTAGATCGGCTGGACTACCAACGGTAGCACCAATAGCACCAGCTGTAAGACCACAGAGAGCCTTCTGATACAACGGTAGTGGCTTTCCATCATTAGCCTCACTTGCCTTTGCAGTCAGCATCCTAATAAGATATAATGACAGGAGAAAATATGATTTATCCGTAACCATAATGCAATAAAAACTAAATCAAGACAATCCACAAATGACTAACTTACTTGAATGATCCAAGACGGGCAGTGGTGTAAGTTGCTTGCCTCAACAAACCAGCAGATAACCCCTATTGGAAAAGTTCACATCAAATAAAGCTCAGGAGACATTCATAGCAGAAATCAATTCTCTAAATAGCTGAGAATCAGACCCAGAAATGCAGAAATCATATCAGTTACAGATCAACAGAAGTCATGAATATTAAATAGAAAACATACTACGTAAATGCATCAAGATAGATCTTATCAAAATTTAGAAATATAAATCAATACCTTGTAAAAGGCACCAAAACCCTCATTCTTCAACATAGTCGTGGTAACACTGGCGGCAGATCCCTGACCTAGTTGAATCCTCACCTTCACAACCATAAACAAAGTGTTAGCTCATTAGATTCACATCATTCAAAAATCTTATTAACACAGACATTGTGATGCACCTAACAACTGTAATTCAAATAAAAAATCCAGATCTGAACAAAAAGCTCTCAGCTAAACATTGTTACAGCAACAATTCAAACACAAACGAGTACGGAGAAATGAGATTTGATTTCTTAGCCTGAAAACAAAACTCAGATCTGAGAGATAAAATCTCCAGACTCGGATCTGATGAGAACACATTTTACAGATTTCGCAAATTTACCAGAATCAGCAAATCAAGTAAGAATTGTACGCATAGATAAGGTTCGACAAAAGATATGATGATAGACAAAACAAATGAATCCGGAATCATTTTATGTACCTTGATCATATCGATCGGCTGGATGACGCAAGTAGCGAGCATACCAGAGGTACCGCCATTAACGAAAGGCTTGATAGTAGTCCAGACACCAATTGGAGCTTTCTTCTCTTCCGCCATCTCCTCTCTTTTGCTTTCTTTTTTCGGTACGGACTCAAACGAAATCCACAAGGAAGAGAGATTTCGCGGAGAAGGAGAAGGAGAGAGAGAGAGAGATACACTTGGTGGAGAAAGAGATGAAGTAGTGAAAGCTTTGTGGGCTTTATATATTAATTGACTGTACCCAACTGAACTAAACTGCACCAAACAAACCCTTGTATTTTTCTTATTCTTATCAGATCTGATCTAAAAATAAATGGGAAAATTAAAAAGAAAGAAGCTTTTTCCAAAAATTTGGCCATTTACATTTTTTTTTCAAGATTATCAATTATGACGAAAATACCCCTACGAAAATTATTAATTTGGACTTCACTTTTCAGTTTTTACGCTAACGCTATCCTAAAGTATTTAAAGTTTATTTATTACGCCTTCACTTAAATCTCGTTAACAATTTAAATTAGTTTTTAGGATTAGCAGCAATTCGTCCATTCTAATTTTCTAATAATTATTAAGTTTAAATTTCGTGAATGTTATATAGGGTCCAATAGAATTCTTCAATTTGTTGTAGTGGTTTTTTAAATTTACTTGTTCAATGATTTTTTGGCATTTTTCACGCCGTATTTTGGCTAGTGGACCAGTAGAGAAAGTAGTATTTCTGATGCAATTTGATAACAGTACTGATGCCCATTTGCGTGATGTCAAAAATAATTAAAAGAGAATGATATGCCCATTTGCGTGATTCAACGTGGTTCGTTAGAATTAGTTGAATCTCATAGCACGCTACTAGATGTTGGTGATCCGAGATAAACACGATTACTACTATACTCAAAAGAAAATATGGACAATTTTAACAATATAACAGAAGTTTGGTACAACCAAAGCTTGATATTGAACTCGGGATCTTCCAAAATGGTCGCTCTACCAATGAAAATGTATCGAACCGAGATAAAACATGAGGGTTTGAACGAATATTGTACAGGATTAAGACAAACATGTAGTAGTAATCAACAAGAATCAAAAGTGACAACAGATAAACGAAAAAAAAAAAAACTGTTTTGGTTGCAACTATCTTGAGAAAAGGTGTCAGTAGTCTTCACCTTCATCCTCTTCGTCGTCTCCACCTTCAGCACCCACTTCTTCGTAATCTTTCTCCAATGCAGCCAAGTCTTCACGTGCCTCAGAGAATTCACCTTCTTCCATTCCCTCACCGACATACCAATGCACAAACGCCCTCTTGGCATACATAAGATCAAACTTGTGGTCGATCCTTGAGAACACCTCAGCGACTGCTGTGTTGTTGCTGATCATACATACAGCTCTCTGGACCTTAGCGAGGTCACCTCCCGGAACAACAGTTGGAGGCTGGTAGTTGATTCCACATTTGAACCCGGTGGGGCACCTGATAAAAAACAAGACACATGTCAAATTAATTGTTTATAAACAAAACAGCATGAAACTGGAAACAATAGCAATTTGTTCCATTTCAAGATCATACCAGTCAACAAACTGAACGGTTCTCTTTGTCTTGATGGTACCAACAGCCGCATTAACATCTTTAGGAACAACATCTCCACGGTACATCAAACAACAGGCCATGTATTTTCCGTGCCTGGGGTCACACTTTGCCATCATGCTAGATGGCTCAAACACGGCATTAGTGATCTCAGGGACTGATAGCTGCTCATGGTATGCCTTTGCGGCTGAGATGACTGGTGCATAGGACGACAACATGAAATGGATACGGGGATACGGGACAAGATTGGTCTGGAACTCAGTGATATCGACATTGATAGCTCCATCAAACCTCAGCGATGTTGTCAAGGATGATATGATCTGAGATATCAACCTGTTCAAGTTGGTGTAGGTTGGCCTCTCAATATCTAGGGATTTGCGGCAAATATCATAGATGGCTTCATTATCCAAAAGGACAGCAACATCGGTGTGTTCAAGTAGGGAATGCGTCGAAAGAACACTGTTGTAAGGCTCCACAACAGCAGTAGAAACCTGAGATCACAGGGCAATGCATTCAAAAACCAAGACTCATCCATCAAAGAAACATGTAATGCAAAGAGAGCTCTTTCTGAAAAAGGTACCTGAGGAGAAGGGTAAATGGTGAATCCAAGTTTAGACTTCTTTCCATAATCAACAGACAAACGTTCTAACAAGAGAGAACCCAATCCAGAACCAGTACCACCACCAACAGCATTGAAAACCAAAAACCCTTGCAAGCCAGTACAGTTGTCCGCTAATTTCCTCACACGGTCAAGGCAGAGATCCACAATTTCCTTTCCAACTGCAATCATATAAGAATTAAGCACCATCCCAAAAGAACCCTAACAAATTAAGGCAACACAAGAAGGAAATGGATACTCACCAGTGTAATGGCCTCTGGCGAAGTTGTTGGCAGCATCTTCTTTACCAGAAATGAGCTGCTCCGGGTGGAAAAGTTGGCGGTAAGTACCAGTACGAACTTCGTCGATAACAGTAGGCTCAAGATCAACGAACACAGCCCTAGGAACATGCTTCCCAGCACCAGTCTCGCTAAAGAAAGTGTTGAAGGCATCGTGCGCGACACCAACTGTAGTATCACTACAATATAATCAAAACATTCTTCGTCTCTTAAAAAACCTTTCCGATTACAACAGAAACAGAGTAGAAACGAACGAAATTAGGATTTATAAAATACCTGGGCATCATGCCATCAGGCTGGATTCCATGTTCGAGACAGTAAAGCTCCCAGCATGAGTTCCCGACTTGGATCCCAGCTTGTCCGATATGAATGCTTATGATTTCCCTCATCTTCGCTCAGTAGAAGCAACCCTAATTTCGAGCGATACTCTGGGAAGGACAGACGGAGAAAGGAACACGGAGATCGAGGAGGCGAGGAAATGAGGAAGTGAGGCGGTGAGCGAGATCTTCTTTTTCAAGTTTTTTTTTTAATTTTATTTTTTGGTTGCATTAGGTCACTTTATATTTCGTGAGGAACAATAATAATTAATTATTTTAAAATTAATTGGATTTGATAATTAGTTGGGGTCCGCCATTTGTGACAGCCTGCCTTGGGTCCCACGGCTCGCTTTTGTTCGAAAAATGGATTTTTTATTTTTAAAATATTTGCCCACACGATCCAGTTCATGTAATAAGTAAACAGTGTCTCAACTTTGGCTGGCATAGAAAAAATATCTTAAGCGGTAAGCGGAGAGACAATGTCATAATTGAACCGGACTGGTTTACGCTAATTAAGGATCGATCTACTTACACCGGTGTGAGGCTGGTATATTTATCCGGTTCAATGTGTTTTTTTCTTTTGCGAGTTGGTGTGTTGATCTTTATGATGACCAAAAGTCACGTACAGATTTTTTGGAGTTGACAATATTAGTAATTGTTTTTTAGATCATCAATTTCAGTCAGTGAAATAATAAATGATGAAAATTTATATGAGTCAATGAAATTATAAATCCTTACGGATGGACATTTAATACACACACACAGAAATCACTTTATACATATAATGGATTTTTTTTTTTCAATACGTTGTTTTCTCTATATCCAATTATTTTGTGTTTGTGAGAGATAAGTCACGTGAAATAATTGTGTTTATGGCAGATTTAATCAAACAATTCGTCAATCTAATCCATATAGAGTTAGAGACCCACCAAATGTACTACCAAGTTATGAATTCACGCACTATGCGACGACGGTCATGTATGTACTCACTTTTGATTCGTGGATTCTCTCATGATGTTGTCTGTTCTACTTGGATGTTTCGTACCAATTTGATTGTCCAGATCATGAACTCAAATTTTTACCTTTATCTCTCCATATGTCGCTCTAATATATTTTCTTTGGTTGTCTTAGGATTATGCAGTTTATTTGTTTGTTTGTTGGATGACTAAATTTCCTTTAAAATATTTTATTATAACTTATAAGATACTAGTATATGATTAATTTGCTCTCTAACCCACTTCTCTAACTGTATGCACGGATTCAACGATTCAGTAATCCTTTTAAACAAAAATATTTATCTAAATAATTACATAATCATTATACATACTTAACCTCAAAAAGAATAAATAATAAGATCATGTGCATTAAGGGTTTTTAAAGTAGTTTCTCACTAATTAAAAAAATAAAAAGTAACAAAAAAAGTAAGACAGAATGTGAGAAACGATTCTGAACACATGGTTAATTTTAAATTTTATTTTTTTGATTTGTTATTTAACTAAATAATAATTTTATAAAATGATTAAATAAAATATTTTGAGGAACCCACTTACTATAATATTTACCAATGCAGATGCTCTAATTAGCTTTTGTTTCACTTAGTAGAGAACTCATTAACCTCTAGTGATTTTTTCCATCACATGCACCATTTCAACAAATTATAATTACGAGACTTTCTTCAATGTATCGATGAACAACAACAATAGAACTTTCATGGAAATAAAATAAAATATGAGTAATTATCATTCATATAAAATTGACTAAAAAAGTAACTATAACAAAAACAAAGATAATATGTCCTAAAAACCTTAGAGATGGAGAATGCCAATCGAAATAGTAGGAAGCAAACTAATGATAGATTGAAAATCGCTTAAAGGCATACCAACTTCACAAAATTAAATCTTTTGGATGTGATAGGAATTTTGTTAATCTTATCTTGTTCATGAAGTGTTAGATTTGTGATATTTCTTTTATACACAGGTGCACGAATTAGGGACATCGATATTATCAGAATGGCTAACCGATTGGCTAAGGATAACCCACCTTTTCCAGGCTCTATTTGCAAGGCCATAAGATATATGGTTAATTTGCTATTTAACCCATTTTCTCTAACTGTATGTACGGATTCAACGATTCAATGATCCTTTTAAACAAAAATAATTATCAAAATAACTACATAATCATTATATGTACTTAACCTCAAAATGATAAATAGTAAGATCATGTGCATTGAAGGTTTTTCAAGTAGTTTCTCACCAATTAAAAAATAAAAGGTAAAAAAAAAGTAGAAGAAAATGTGAAAAACTGTTTTGGACACTTGACTAATTTTAACTGATTAGATTTTATTTTCTGATTTGTTATTTAACTAAATAATAATTTTATATAAAATTGATTAAAATAAAAAATTTTGAGAAACCTACTTAATATTTACCAATGCAGATGCTCTAAGCTTTTGGTTCACTTAGTAGAGAACTCATTAACCACTAGTGATTTTTCCATCACATGCACCATTTCACCAAGTTATAATCATGAGACTTTCTTCTATGTATAGTTGAACAACATGACTAGGAAAATAACTATAAAAGAAAATATGAGTAGTTATCATTCATAAAAAAATGACTAGGAAAGTAAAGATAAAAAGTCCTTAAAACCCTAGAGATGGAGAATGCCAACCGAAATAGTAGGAAACAAACTAAAGATAGATTGCAAATCGCTTAAAAGCATACAAACTTCACAAAATTAAATATTTTAGATGTGATAGGAATTTTGTTACTCCTACCTTGTTCATGAAGTATTAAAACACTTATACTGAAAAGAAAATTCACGGTCAAAAAGTAAATATCAGCTCTCCAATACTCTGATACAAACATCCTTTAAGATATGGTCCCAAAATAAATAACAAAAGAACTAGAAGTACTCTCCACAGTCCACATCTTTGATGAACCACTAGGGACTAGGTCCTCCAACTTAGTGTCATTTAGACTCGCAACCTAGCTAACTATCTGAATGCATCCAATGTAGTCTTTTTTTTTGTTTGGACAAAGATATTTGATTTAATTCAATTCCAAAAAAGAGAAAAGCTTACAAAGTCTACAACCTCTTGGTTGGATACAATAAAGACAACAAAGATCAAATTTGCAAGAGAAAGATAGACAGGTTTAAAACCATAATTAAACTTAGTCTAGATTGATCAATTAATATGATTTGTTCTTTCCCCATCGTTCAAATCATTTATGTCACTGAATCACCGTAACTCAGCCCACACTCGTTAAAAAAAAAAACTTAAAACCTTGAATTCAAATTCTACAAGTCAAAAAATTACTATAAATTATGTATTTTATTTTTAATAAAAAAGAAAAGAAGAAAAAAATATTTAAAACAGAATTAAAATCATAATACACTACAACATGTAATGGAGGATAGAGAATAGAATGTTTACATATTTTAGACATGTGTATATTTAGTCTTTACTTATCGTATATTCTCTTAACTTGATCCTCAAGATTTGTAAAGCTGTATATATATTCGACCTTTAGGTCCAAAGCAATACACAGAAAATTCAGTCATTGATCTCTTCTTTATTTATCAACATGGACAACCTTACAGCCAGGATGACAAAATTCAGTTTGGCGCTAACGCAAAACAAAAATATCTTACAAATACAAATTGATTAAACCAATAGAGTTAAACCACTAAACCCGAAATTTCATTTTCTATTTCGGTTATGCTATTTTTTTGTTTCCACCTCAAAACAGTCATAACGATAACGATAACACCAAAAAAAAAAACCGGTAAATAACTAAACCGGATCAAAATTACAAAAAGAAAAAAAGGAGATCGAGATCCAGATCGAATCTCACGTATTTTGTCGATGCCAAGTCCCTCAAGGGGGCAGGCTGTCACAACTTGGCGGACCCCAACTAAATTATCAAATCCCATTCAATAAATAATCATTTTTCCCTCAAAATCCATCCGAAACAACAAAAAATAATAAAAATCCAAGATCTCGCTCGCTGGCTCCCTTCAAATTTCTCCGGCCGTCGAAGAAGAGGATCATCGCTCTCGGAAATTAGGGTTTACTTCGACTGAGCGAAGATGAGGGAAATCATAAGCATTCATATCGGACAAGCTGGGATTCAAGTCGGGAACTCGTGCTGGGAGCTTTACTGCCTCGAACATGGAATCCAGCCTGATGGCATGATGCCCAGGTATTTTATAAACCCTAATTTCTACTCTGTTTCTGTTGTAATCGGAAAGGTTTATTGAGAGACGAAGAATGTTTTTGATTTATATTGTAGTGATACTACAGTTGGTGTTGCGCACGATGCTTTCAACACCTTCTTTAGCGAGACTGGTGCTGGGAAGCATGTTCCTAGGGCTGTTTTCGTTGATCTTGAGCCTACTGTTATCGACGAAGTTCGTACCGGTACTTACCGCCAGCTTTTCCACCCGGAGCAGCTCATTTCTGGTAAAGAAGATGCTGCTAACAACTTCGCCAGAGGCCATTACACTGGTGAGAATCCATTTCCTGCTTGTGTTAACTTGTTAGTGTTAATTTGTTAGGGTTCTTTGGAATGGTACTTAATTCTTATATGATTGCAGTTGGAAAGGAGATTGTGGACCTTTGCCTTGATCGTGTGAGGAAATTAGCAGACAACTGTACTGGTTTGCAAGGGTTTTTGGTGTTTAATGCTGTTGGTGGTGGTACGGGTTCCGGATTGGGTTCTCTCTTGTTAGAACGTTTGTCTGTAGATTATGGAAAGAAGTCTAAACTTGGATTCACCATTTACCCTTCTCCTCAGGTACCTTTTTCAGAAAGAGCTCTCTTTGCATTACATGTTTCTTTGATGGATGAGTCTTGGTTTTTGAATGCATTGCCCTGTGATCTCAGGTTTCTACTGCTGTTGTGGAGCCTTACAACAGTGTTCTTTCGACGCATTCCCTACTTGAACACACCGATGTTGCTGTCCTTTTGGATAATGAAGCCATCTATGATATTTGCCGCAAATCCCTAGATATTGAGAGGCCAACCTACACCAACTTGAACAGGTTGATATCTCAGATCATATCATCCTTGACAACATCGCTGAGGTTTGATGGAGCTATCAATGTCGATATCACTGAGTTCCAGACCAATCTTGTCCCGTATCCCCGTATCCATTTCATGTTGTCGTCCTATGCACCAGTCATCTCAGCCGCAAAGGCATACCATGAGCAGCTATCAGTCCCTGAGATCACTAATGCCGTGTTTGAGCCATCTAGCATGATGGCAAAGTGTGACCCCAGGCACGGAAAATACATGGCCTGTTGTTTGATGTACCGTGGAGATGTTGTTCCTAAAGATGTTAATGCGGCTGTTGGTACCATCAAGACAAAGAGAACCGTTCAGTTTGTTGACTGGTATGATCTTGAAATGGAACAAATTGCTATTGTTTCCAGTTTCATGCTGTTTTGTTTATAAACAATTAATTTGACATGTGTCTTGTTTTTTATCAGGTGCCCCACCGGGTTCAAATGTGGAATCAACTACCAGCCTCCAACTGTTGTTCCGGGAGGTGACCTCGCTAAGGTCCAGAGAGCTGTATGTATGATCAGCAACAACACAGCAGTCGCTGAGGTGTTCTCAAGGATCGACCACAAGTTTGATCTTATGTATGCCAAGAGGGCGTTTGTGCATTGGTATGTCGGTGAGGGAATGGAAGAAGGTGAATTCTCTGAGGCACGTGAAGACTTGGCTGCATTGGAGAAAGATTACGAAGAAGTGGGTGCTGAAGGTGGAGACGACGAAGAGGATGAAGGTGAAGACTATTGAGACCTTTGCTCGAACAATGAGCATCCAAAAAGTTTTTTTTTTTTTTTAAATGTTTTCACTTATGATTCTTGTTGATTACATGTTTGTTTAAATCCTGTACAATATCCATTGAACTTCCTCTGCCTTTTGTGTTTTATCTCGGTTCGATACATTTTCATTGGTAAAGCGACCATTGGGGAAGATCCCGAGTTCATCATTATCAAGCATTTTTTGTTGTACCAAACCTTCATTCTCTTCTTACAATGTCCATTTTGACTTTAGGTACAATCTTGTCTATTGGGACACTGTAGAGATGTGTTCTACTTTACATTCATGGATCATGATCCAAAAAATTACATGAATTAGTCAGGAAAAGTAAAGTGGAATCATGTAGGGCAGAAGAGTTGGGAGAGTGAAGGGAGATCCCAAATGGGATCGGTAGGATCGAAGATTGCATATTCGGCATTCATGCTGTCATAGTAACTGTTAGGTCCATTCATTGCATATAGGGATGCTGATATCTGTCTTTCGATTTCAGCAAGACCCAAATGTTGATCGGTTGAGTTGTGATCGTTGAGATGTCCATGTGTTTCTTCCCCTCCCTGAGCCATAGGGACCAGATGGTTGAATCCAGAGACAAGGGGCCACGAGTAAGGATGCTGGTGACCGGTTGTTTCTGGTAGCCCAATGACTGACGAATCCGGGCGGTACACATCATTGAGTGGTATAGCCGTAGTGGTCGTGGTGGTTGTGGTGATACTAGTAGCAGCAGCAGAGGTGTAGTTGATATTGCATTCCGCAAAAGAAGAAACGGGTTTGTGCTGCTGTTGTTGCTGCTGTTTCATGCTCTGCTTCTGGTGAAGGAGGTTTCTGATCTTCAAAGACAATTGTGAGTTGTTTGGAAAATGGTTAGCGAAATTGGTTCGAGTATTGGAGCCACGTAAGAGACAGGCGGCTTCATCGTAGGCTCGAGCTGCTTCTTCTGCAGTCTCAAAGGTTCCGAGCCACATCCGTATCTTTTGCGTCGTGTCTTTGATCTCTGCCACCCATTTCCCTGAAGGTCTTTGCCTAACTCCCACGAACTTCGTCTTGTTGCCTTTGCTCTTCTCTTTTGTTTTCTGCTTTTGAGGTTGTTGACGTTCCATTTTTTTTTTGTGTATGAATCTGTCTGTAGACGTTGAAAATACGTACTTATAGGGATGCATAGGTTAAATTTTTGGTTATGTGTGTTGGTATACTTTTGGGGTCAAGTCTTAGTGGGTGCCTCGTCTTTCTGAAGATTTGTTCTTGTTATTTTAGTGATGATGATGATGCATACAGTTAATGATTTTTATATAACTGTTTGGTTTTTGGGTATTCCTGAGAAACATTCGGAGGTTTTATGTGGGTTCCATGTATTATTGGCGTGCTTACCATTTTCTAGTTTTCTTAATATAAAAAATGTGCAAAAGACAAGTACGGTATGATGTGTTTGTTTCTTGGCATGGGATGGGGAATATTTAATTCAACAATGAACAAACCATAGCATCTGAAGACTTAATTGAGCTTAATGTTTAGAGGGAGGCCTCAATGATAGAAGGAGATTTCTAAAATGCAAATTAAGCCGACCAAGATATATACTTTTACGAAATTATCAATTATGTATGATATTGACAAAATCTTCAAGTTAGTGGGAAACCTCTACTCCAAGAGAGATGACAATAAATATCTATATAAGTGATTCTTAACATTAAGAAGACAAATACTAACCTGAAAAAATGGTGTCTCAAAGATTGTCCTTCACCCTACTGTTTCTCTTGGCAACCTTAATCACAGTTGCTAAGGGAAACACCAACAGAAAGCTATTCTCATTTTACAACTATTCTCCTCCTCCATCCCCGGTCTATCGTCATCCTGTGGCTCCTCCTACTCCGGTCTATCGACCTCCGGCTGCTCTTCCTCCTCCTAAACCTCCCGTTGCCTCCTACTACTACAAGAGATCTCCACCGCCTCCACGCCCTAGATACGGAAGAGTGAATCCACCACCTCCTCCCAGCAAACCATGGTGGTGGTTCTTGTAGCGGGCTAAGAAGGCATTCAAGCGGCTCAAGAGTCAGGAGAAGACATTTACTGTCTACTTTTTTGTAAATGTATATATTTACTAATGAGTTTGCCTGAAAACATAAAAAGTGCATTTGTGTTGTACTGTTGTCTTAACTTTGTTAGTTTTGACTGTCTCTCAGTTTACCGGGATTTATTCTTCTTCTTTATTCGCTTTTTCGCGGTTTGTAGTGCGACTGATTTGCTTATCCTCTATTTATTTATTGTATTGATTCGTTCTACAAATTCATTTAAACTAATTTATTACATACACCACTTATGAGTTACATCGAAACATTTTACAAATGTAACCGTCATTTAACTCTAGTAATGTTTCAAGTTACATGGCATATTATCCAAATACTCTCTGATTCATAGAGAGTGTCATTTTGACACAATGTATACAGATTAAGAAAATTATATAAATTTCTATTTTACCTTTTATAAATACATTAAAACAATTTCTCTTTCTAATTAATAAAAGCTGAAATAGTAGGAATAAAAATAAGATTTAATATTAAAAACTGCATTGAAAATATAAAATGACACTCTTTTTGTTACAAAAAAAACTGTGTCAAAATGACATTCTTTATGAAACAGAGTGAGTAACAACTAAGACCATCTCTAGTGGGAGTATGTAAGCAAATATTTAGGTATAAAACAGATAAAAATAAATAAAAAATTGTTGATAAGCTAAGAAATATATCTTAGCTAAGCAATTTGAGGGTTAATTCTTACAGGCACGTGTTTACCTGTGAATGGGTAGAGTTTTAGTTTTAGTGAGTAAAAGAAAAAAAAATTGCACCTTATTCTGTAAATTCTTCTTCACTGAAGTATGTTCTTGTCGATTTGCAAAGAATGTTATGCCATTGCAGTAATTAATCTGAATTGGATTTCCGAAACTGTAAGTTACTATCTAAAGACTTTTAGAAATGGTGATTAGGTAGATCTATGTAACAACTTTTTTGCGATCTAGTTTTGTGATTGTTGTGCAATAAGAGGATGTTTGAGAGTTAGACTGAATTTTTGATTTGTTTTGAGTGTTGCTTATAAAACAAGTTCTTTGAAATTTTTTTTTAAAGTTAGTTTAGAAATTTTGTTAGAACTTTATCATTGAAGGGATAAATTTTATATTTCTTTTTTTTTAAATTTAGTTTTTTTTAATTTTTGTAATAAAAATATTGCTAACAAACTTGTTAAAAAATGGTTTAAGTAGAGATGAGAGACACTAGTATTTTTCCCACGAGGCTTCACAGATGAGATACATCATAGATGTGAAGATGTGATGTTGTGGGGTCCCAACATTTCGTACGGACCCCTCGTGGCCGGCTCACCAACTCATCCAGACACAACTTAAAACGACCAAACTTAGTTGCTTACTTGCTGTCTGCCAGCGAAATCATAAAATTAAAACACGACATTTTTTATTAAAAAGACCAAGAATATCCAAAAGAGTACAAAATCAACAATAGCAATGTGAGAAAAGAATCATTCTTCCAAAATTCTCACTTGCATACAAAAAAAAAAAAACAAGAGAACTTAAAAAAAAACAAATCTTTCTGTTTTTTTCTTTCTCGTATAAGCACCAAAACTTCATCTTCTCACAAACCCAAACCAACACCGACACCAACCAAACATGTGTATTTGGGGAATCATACCAAATTTTCCCCCAATGACACTCTTTTCACTAACAGTTTCATCCTTCCCTCCTTAATATACACTTCCTACCGTCAAGATAGAAATTTTCATTTTGTAACTTGTGAAGGATGGACCCGACCCATCATCATCCCTCTCGAAAAAAGAATTGATGAAAAATGCAAAAGAGAAAAGCTTTTTAAACACATAAATGCAAAACTGACGACGCTTTGTAGTGAAGACAGAGCTCACAAGACTGTAGATGAACAAAGAGACCGGATTGGAGTGGTTTCAGGAGGAAAGCATGGATTGGAGAGCTAGCTGCTGCTCGGGTTTCAGTGTTGACCATGTTGATGCCAATGCCGATGGTGGCAGTGTCTGTTGAAGTTGCCTTAATATATTGATCATACGACCTGCTGTCTCTTCTGTCACCACATTTGTCCCTGTAAGCACCTGGCCGCCAATAGACACATTGATTTCTCTATTAGTACGATAAATGCAAAAGATCAAGGTATAAAAATTGTCCATGAAAAGCATTAACTAAACAAACCTCGGCAAATATTAATAAGATTTTCGGAAGATACTGGTTATTGGGGCCTAAAATGTCCACATCTTGCCTGCAAGTTTATCAGCAACCAAGGGCGTTTTAGAACAAGGAAAAATAAAATAAGAGGTAAGTAACTTAGAATCCACATTGCTTACCTCTCAACCATTGAGCAGAGCTGTTCATGAACCAATTTGGCTTCAATGACATCATTACTTAGAGGTAAACAGTTCAACCATGCAGGAAGTACCTAAAAA
Organism: Camelina sativa; assembly: GCF_000633955.1. Classification (NCBI taxonomy): domain Eukaryota; kingdom Viridiplantae; phylum Streptophyta; class Magnoliopsida; order Brassicales; family Brassicaceae; genus Camelina; species Camelina sativa. Next base: position 10,420,061 of record NC_025704.1, read on the forward strand.
AATCAAAACAAGGTAACTTGTGAATCACTGGAAGCAACCACATGTATTAGTGCCATCGCGAAACCTTGTAAGTATCATAAGCTACCTGAGAGGAATCGATACTGTCACGGTGAAATTGGCAGATCTTTCCCACTGCGGACACAGCATTATCATATGCCATTGCATTGTCAGATTGCCGAGCATTTGGCTGCTGTATCACAACATTTAATCTTGACAGAGCCTCTGTTGAAACAAAAACATCGGTTATTTAACTGCAAAATATAAATCAAACCCCCAAAAACTACCAGCAGGCAAAAGAATACCATACCTCCAACAAGAGGCTTGAATACAGATCCACCAAACTCAGCACAAACACCAAGCCCATACACGGCAGCCTGTCGAACTTCTGGGCTCTCGTCATTGCAAGCTTCCAGTACAAATGGAAGATAGGTATCATAATATCTGCGCAGCGAATATAAGGTAGACACCACATAAGAACGCTGAAAACTGAAAATGTACAATGATTCAATGAATGTGTATCCTTACTTATAGGCAGCATCACGGCATTGTTCAGCTACATCATCAAAAATGCATATAGCAATCCTTCTCTCTTCAGCTGTTTTATCCCTTCCCTGAATTAAACAAATACACATCCCAAAACTAACAATCAATAGCAAAACAGAAAACCCAAGGCGAACTAAGACTAATATTGTATCAGAGCAATGGCAACAGCCACAGATTTAGAAACTAAAACTATATTCACCTGAACCAGAGGGCCAAAAATTTCTAAACTTCTAACAAAATACAAAATACTATACTATATTTATTCATATATATGTTAGGTACAAGCTTCTGGAAATAATAAAAACCACCTACACTGACAAAGCAAAAGCAAAAGATACTCTTGAATATGAAAATTCTCCACTTAGTATCACCCAGCACCTAAAATAGAAGACTTTTAGTGATGAGCGCAACTTACCCACATAGGAGTTAAGTAAGAGGATAATTCATCGAAGAATGGCAGGAATGAGGCTTTGAATGTCTTAACCAGTGTTCCCAATATTTCACCGACCTGTATTTCAAAAACGAAAAATTTAATAAAAACATTGACAACAGTATATTTCAATTTAATAAGAGTGGATCACAAAAAAACTAACTTGATCAAAAATTTCTTCCTCTTGCTCATTTTCCTCTTTAATAAGCTCTCCCTCTTCAGCGTCAAAGTCTTCCGCAGTGGCCCTCTCTCCCCTCTCTCGCTTCCTACTAGAGCTTGCTGTCATAACTTGCTTTATCTCATCAACTATGGATCTAATTTTCCCTTCATCCAAAAGATTTCCGGAGATCTGGAATACAGTCACAGGTTATGAGATACCATTTTATCAATGTAATCCTATGATTTACTCTACGACGGCACATAATTAAGACTTCTTCAATATAAGCTCTATATAGTTTACTCTAAACCTAAGGAAAGGATGAAAATAAGGACAGCTGAAATTGCAACATTATTCATCACTCTCGATACTCTATGCTCAGAAGGAATGAATAAGTGATGAAGTAAAGAAAACATAAAAAGCCAGTCTGGCTTTCCAAATACAAGCAACTACATATGTGACCTAAATTAATAAGAAATTAGCATGACTACCAGGGAAAGTACAGCATTCAAGAAGCACATAAAAAAGAAGGCCCAAGTTACACCAAATTTGCTAATGAAAATTTACCTGCAAGCATTCATTGATAGCTTCCAACATACTCACACAGATCTCTGTATCAGGTTCCTACATAAAATCCAGTCATCCACCCGATCAACATAGTGAAGCAAAGCCAAAAGAGAGAAGAAAAAAAAACAGAACAGACACTAACTTTATGCAAAGCTTCCAGCATGGCTGGAATAATGTAGTCAGAAAGCTGCTTCAAATAGGATAAATCGCGCCCATCAGATTTTCCTTTCTCTATAGCCAACTTGGCTGAGCGCATTAGTTCCGGCATGGCTAGAGAGAGAAAATTATCCAATTTCTTAGAAACTTGTAAATGAACAAAATATAGATTATAGACGATATATTTTCTGATATACCTGACACAGCTGCTCTTCTAACTTCTTCGTGAAAATAGAATTTCAGTAAAGGGACCAGTGTAGGTGCAACCTATAGTATAAAAATTCAGTCTACACGATGATCCCAACAACAATGCCAAATATTGAGACAATTTGGAGTTATTTAACCACACTAACCTGATCAATCCAAGGAAAAAATCCTTCTTTCAACTCATCGGCATAGCAACAAAGCATGTTGCAAGCCGTTGCCTTTTCCTCTAGAACACTTGTTTTGATCCCTATTCTTTTGTCTCCCAGGATAATGGTCTCCATGCTGCATCAATAGATGGAATTAGCAAAAACATTATGCATGTTACTTGTTATGTAAAACAAAACAAAAATAATCTTAAAACATATCATTTCATTATATGGACAGTATCTGAGCATAGTTAAATATTTCAAGAAAAGAGAAATGCAGGAAAGCTGCACCTCCAACAACATAGAGAAGATTAGTTTTTCTATGCATCAGAATTACATAAAAGCAAGGTATAGAGATATGATAACAATCAGATGAAGTGTCAAGAAGAATGTAAACCTTTCATCATCAGAATCCTCTGCTTCATCTTCTGAATCAGCAGATGTAATTGTTACATCTGGCTTAAGTTGAGCTGACTGAAGCAAAGGAGGCATCACAACAGTCATGTACGGGAGGAAGTCTTGACCCAGACACTTGCAAAGCCTAGCCCATGCCTACGAAAATGTAAGGTAACTGTAAGCAAGCGATCTTACCTACTTAAGTTTATAAATAACATGGAGACCTAGCATATTATAAGAATTCACCTGTAACATGTAACTTGTTATTGGATCGTCTGCCTCCATCTCAGACCCTTGCAAGGACATTAGCACTTCCATGACCTGGCATGGACATGTGAAATATTTTCATACGACAGTGAATAGGATTACTGCATATAGCATCCGTTCTAATAGCAAGTAAAGTTTGATTTGACCCACGCATAGCATACCTGCCTAGCATCATCCCTAAATCTGTCCTTTCCAACTGCCATTCCAACAAGACTAATGCACTCCATGGATTTGGCACGAAGCATCCTCTTAGATTTGTCAGTTGCATTCATCAAAATAGTTTTGAGATAAGGCATGACAGCATCATAATACTTTTGAAAGTGGTCCTACAAATTTAGATTATGTTAGATCAAGAGTTGCATGTAAGGAAAACAATAGTTGTTACACAACTTCTTTATAGATACCTGTGATGAATCAGCAACTGAAGCAAGAGCAGTTAAGGCTCCTTCTTGGACCATTTGTTTACCATTCTATAAGAAGCACCATTATAATCCCAAGTCAATCATTTAAACTCAACAGAATGCAAGATATATGCTCTTTTTTAGTTATATATATTAGAAAATAAAGTACGCAATGGACTTACTTGTAGTAGCACAAGCAACTTGCTCACTACTCCGTCTAAGTAAGGTGCCAATATTTCAGGTGTACAATTTTCACTGAAGTTGAGTACTGCTGAAGCAGCATGAGCCTACATGCAAAGGTCACAAGGTACTGCTTTAGGAAGTGTCAGAAGATTATAATCTCAGAGAAACAAGGGATTTTTACCTGCACTCGTGGATTCTGGAAGTCATCCATAGCAGCAGCAAGTGCGGGGAGCACTCTCTCATGATGTTGGTTTTGCAGATCTGGACCCAAATCCGTAGACAGTTGTCCAATCGCATTTATAGCAGCCCACCTTACTCGAGGATGAGGACTTTGAAACTGGCTCAAAACCATGGCCACCACTTGCTCTAGATTTTTTATCATTACCTATATCAAAGTTCAGGATATTAGATATCGGACTGAAAACCCCAAAGTGATGTATGTGCTTGGCAAGTCCTCCCAAGATAAATCAACTCAGAATCAATCTTTATCTAACATCTAATTAAAACAAAAAAACAATGAAACAATAAAGGAAAAAAGTGACTTAAGACAGGTTATTCAACTGCTACCACTGAAAGTTATACCTTTGAGCAACCTTCAGCAATCTGAGCAAGTGCAATCAAAGAAGCATGGTGTTTCTGCCATTCAGAAGCAGTCAAATAAGCAGAAAACTGCTGATATGCAACCGGAACAATGGTGTTTCCTCCCAAAGAAATTGCTAACCGATCCAAACACTCTTGACCCATGCTGTAGTTGCTAGTCTCGCCGGCATCTTCATCCTCAGTCTCAGCGCTGTACCAAGCAGGATCGTCCTCAATATCCTCGAGCATCTTCATAAGGACAGCGAACAACCTGTCGATGAACTGAGGGAGTTTCCTAACCATCCCTGGGGCACGCTCACGCGCCTCAGCCAAAGTAACCAAAAACTCAATCGCAAGATGACGCGTACTTTCCTCCAAGGAATCAGCCTCTGCGATCTGAAGCATCGAAGTAACAATGTCGAGAAGCTGCCTTCTAAGGAACCGTGGCTCAGTACCAGCCAATTCAATCAAAAGTTCAAGTGCCTCCTGTGCAGTTGCTTCGTTCCCGTTGTTGAGAGATTCGGTCAACGTCCTGATCATGGCAGGCAGAACATCTTGGAATCTATCTCTCTCCATTGAGTTGGAGAGACACTGAACGAAACTAATGACGGCGTTGAGAGCTGCGATTTTGACATCGGAGCTTGCAGAGTCACTACTCAAACACTGGAGGAACACGGTGTGGAGAGGCTTGATGTGAGGAGTCAGAGTCTCCCCAACGTACTGAGACAATTGCGCAAAGATTAAAAACGCCGATTCCTGCAATTTAGGGGAATCAGATTGAACACACTGGAAAACAAACGGAAGCAACTCCGGCCATCCATTCTCCGGTAAAATCCCCGATGCGAGTTCAGAGACTGTATCGCAAATCTTCTTAGAGATCGATTTGGCTTCCTCGCGCTGAATACAAGACAACATCGAAGATTTGAGGGAGGATTGAGTGGCGAGGGAGAGACGAGGCCATAGATAAGCGTCGTCACGCGTTAACAGCTTCCGGAGAAGCACGGCGGCCATGGCACGACCTTCGGGATGAGGAGAAAGCTGAAGAAGATGAGCTAGCTTCAAGGCGAGGGTATCGGGATTGCTTTGCTTAGCGAGATTGAATAGAGCCTCAGCGGAGGAACGTTGCTCGTTGGAAGAAGACATGAGGTGAGAGATTAGCGTCTCGAACGGCGCCGAATCGGAACCGAGGACCATCGCGAGTTGCGCCTGTTGAAGCTGGTTCGCCTCGGTAGCCATGGCAGATGGCGGCGGGAAAAACTAGGGTTAAAAAGTGGCTAGAGAGAGAGAGAGAGGCGGAATGAGGAGAGGAGCGAAGAGGGATGAGGTTTGTGAAGAGATAATTATATTTCTTTTCTTTTTTTCTTTTTTTTTTCTCCCAAGTATTATGTATTCGTGATTTGAGGTGGAGTGGGCCGTAGCGACAATTAAATTAAGGGGAAAAATAAAAAGTAAGCAATGATATGTGATTAGCTGTATTTCTTTCAAGGGTGGATCATAAATTGATCACCAATGCCTGTTTTCCTTGTTATGAATTCAAAAGTTAAGGTTTTCTATTATTTCCTAGATTTAATAAATAAAACCACCAACTTTTAAGTAAATATAAAGATTTTATGATTATTATTTTCTTCCATTTTCCTTACTCCAACAAAAAAAAAACGGTTGACATTGGCTTGATTATACATCAAATGACAGAATCTTATAACTTTTGTAAATAAATAAAAATGATAAAAATATATAATTATTAATTAATCTTGATATATTTGATACGCGTGTTCAAAATGTGGTTTTACTAAGTCTGATATTGAATTAAATGTAATCGTAACGAGTGAATATAATAATGATTAATTTGATTTAAATTAATAAATTTTTATTATATATTGATTTATATATAAAAGGTATTTGAAAAGGTAAAAGTCTTAATATTCACGAAACTTTTACTTAACAAAAAAAAAAGATAAATCCTATATGTATTTATATAATTTATTTTCACACAATATTATTTTGTATTTAAATAGCAATCAAACCAATTTTGAAGCATGTTGTATCGGGTTTACAAAGTGTATTTGTTATATGGTAAAAATGTACATTTTATACTATATAGTATATTTATATATAAATAAACTATTTGATATAACATTTCTTGTTTTAGTTTTAAGTTTTAACAAATACACTAGGATTTAACCCGCGGTACACCGCGGGACAATATTTTTAATTTTATAAAATTTAAAATTTTTATTGTATTTATTTGTTATTTTATTATTGTTTTATTAATTTTAAAAATATAAAAATTTACAGGTATTTGATATAAGTATTCAAAGTATATGATTTTTGTAGTGTTTTCAAGGTTTTAACCCGTGTAGTATATGTATAGTCTAGTAATACATTTATCTCCTCATACACATCTAAAAATGTTTAAAAAAAAACAATTTCACTTATCTCCCTATATGGGATTAATGCCAACCCGTCTCACCAAAATCAAAATAAGTTTTTGCATAAAAAAATAATCAAAATAAGTTTTTGCGTAAAAAAATAATCAAAATAATCAACATACCGTGTAACCATGTCTTTTTTGACTGATGTGTGGATTTTCATTCCCTGAAATGATTAAAGCAGCATAGTAAGATTCATGTGAATAATAAAGAGAATAATGGAAATTATGTTTGTGTGATTCTTACAGTGCCAAGATCAACTCCAGGGTTTCCGCCGTGCTGCTTGTGTATTGACGCCACAAGTGAAGGACTTTCACTTGCACCCCCACGCCATCTTCACCAAATTTATTAATGTTAATATAATTATGAAAATTGTAAACTTTTGTTATAGAAAATCTGTTGTATATCATTTAAATTTGATAGATTCTAGCATCTATAAAAATAGTTTTGGAGATTTAATGGGTTAAAATTTTAATGGATATAGTTGTTTTTGGAAAAATTGGAATGTATAGATGTTATTAAAATTTTATGGCAATAAACGTAACAAATGTTGGTCAATTTAAGAAAGTTTAATATTTGAGTTTCTCTGCAATGTTATTTATGGAATTATTTTAGGGGTTAATGTTGTAAAAAAAAATTAAATAAGTAAAACTTAAAGGGCATAAACCAAAATGTACTTCAAAAATGTTAATATAGATTTTAAATTTACTAAATTGAAAATCTGTTAGACAAATAATATGTAGTCCACATGTCTTTGTAACATATAGAAATAAGAGGATCATTATTCTATGGACTTATATAACTAATCATGGGGTGGTAGAGTGTTAGTGTTTCAGTTTGTATGCTACTACTATCACATATTTTTTCCTTGTCAACACATAATAAACATACTACATAGTGAACAAAATCTTCTAATTTGTAGAACTTCTGATGGACGTGTGTTTAAAACGTTCTCTGTCAATAGTAACACTCATTTGTTTACCAAAAAAAAAAAGAGTGTTTAAAACTCCTAGTAGCAACCAAATACATAGTTGAGAAAAGATTAACAACAGCGATGTAATGGTGATGGGTGTAATGTAAAAAAGAATCATTTACTAATCTTTGTTTTCTTCCAATTATCCATTTGGTGGTTTGGGTATATCATACTTCATACATACAGCCTCTGATTCTAATATGGTCGCACGCATTTTTGTTTTCATAATGGATAACTTCTGTGATGCAGATGCTAATGAGAATGGTCTCTATCTCATTACAAAATGATCATTTCTCGTATTGAAGGTGATTTCTGTCATATTTCTTCACATAACAACCGGAACATACCACAAATCCAATATACCCATCTAGACATCTAGTTGAAAGTAGTAATCACAAAATGGTCTAAAAAGGAATATACGAAAACAAAAGCATATCCAAAAGTAAGCAAGCAAGCATCATGGAGGGGCTGAAACACCTGCACTATCTTGGACAATATAGGTATAGTTTACCTTTGGGTTTTTTTTTTGAAAAGTGAAAAAACCCCAAAATTAGGACTTCAGCAAAAATGTATAAACTTTAGAATAATAGTAATAGCCAAGTCTACTTAACTAGTGTGATGATTTCACAACATATAAAAGGAGAAGACCAATTTTTTTTTTACAATCGAATACGACTTAGGCTGTTTCTCGGGACATCGCAGCTCTCCTCTCGTTTCTTTCATTGCTTTTTTTACGGGTGAGTTGTTGATTCTTACCATTACAATTTGAGGTTTTTATTGAAAAGGGAACGATTCGAGGCTTCCTGAAACCCCAATAAATAAGTTGATTTCGGAGTTTGTTGTCTAAACGTCTAATGGGGTTGGTTTTGTTGGACCCTGATGGTGTAATTGTGCAATTGCTTTGCAGTTTCTGGATGTTCTTGGTTCACGCAACAGTAAAACGCTAATTCTTAGAACAATAGCTTAGTGCTAGTCGAATCTTATGACATTGTGTTGAAAATTTGGAGTATTTGAAACACTAATCTCTCTTCTGATTGCTTGCTTTTGGAAATAGGGTTTAGGGATTTAATAGTCTTTGGAGAAATCTCGAAACTTTGATTGGCTTGGGTGGCCGAATCTCGAACCGATGTTGAGTAGGTTGTCGAGGCGTTGCTACTGCACTTCTGTTCATCGACCATGGCTGTTTCTAGGATTGGGTAACCCCGGAGACAAATACAAAGGGACAAGACACAATGTAATGTACCCCCAAATGTTTTTAGTGATTATGCGTTTATATAAGTGTATTCTTAGTTCTCTGCTCTTGTTTGGCTACGCTGTAGATTGGCTTCGAGATGATTGATACTTTTGCTGAGTCAGTTGGGATTCAGATGAACCTGGTCAATTTCAAGGCTATAATGGGACAAGGTACATGTTGCAAGATGAATTTTTTTTTTTTCCATTTTTCTTGTATGAACGAAAACTGTGTGAGTTTGGTGTTGAATTATATGAGTTTTTGATTTTGTGTTGTCCCCCTTTCAGGTTTCGTGGACGATCTCCCTGTTATCCTGGCAAAGCCGCAAACTTACATGAACCTGAGCGGTGAATCAGTAATCTTCTTCTCATATTCTTAGTATAAGTCTTTCAAAATTTTCAAGATTCATGAAATATGAATGATTCATGAGGCTTAATCTCTTTACCAATAAGGTTCTTGAACATCATCTACATACTTCATCCATTGTTATTTAAACCAAGGTATCTGCTTGTTAGGGGCCTGACGAGAAGCTTTATGACTTAACGGTTTCAATTATGACAGTATTCTACTTTTGAAGAAAATATATGGTCATCAAAATCTATTGCTTGCCAAGCGTGTCTATGATTGCAATTGAATTAGCTGTATTTACTTATTTTTTGTGCATAATGTAGCTTCTTAGCTTTGGTTGGTTTTGTTAGTAACTGTGCTTCTCTTTATATTGGTCAGAGTGGCCCTCTCGCGGCTTATTACAAGTTACCTCTCAATCGTGTGCTTGTGGTAATCCTATCACCGTTTTTGGCTTAAGGCCTAACAATCCGTACGATTTGTTTCACCAGAAACACTTGATTTCATTGTTACTCTGGAATTTGGTGATCTAGGTGCATGATGACATGCAATTGCCATGTGGTGTTCTTCGCCTTCAAGAAAAAGGAGGCCATGGATGCCACAACGGGTATGGTATCTCATTTTTCTAACTAGAATGCGGTCATGTGTAAAACAGAGTTCAACTTTTCCCTGGTTCTCGTAAGACAGTTGCTGTCACCTGTTTCAGACTGTAGTGTCTACCATCATGAGATCTGAATCACAATATCGAAAACTCTTACGTTTATACTTGTTTGGGGTATGACTGACATTATGGTAATTATTATTCTTGTGGTCTTCTCAGGTTAAAAAGTGTAATGAACCATTTTCGAGGCAACAGGGAATTTGCAAGGCTACGAATCGGTCAGTTTCAACCTCCACTTGACTTAACACTTTCACGAAGATCACTGGTTCTAAATCAAGATATTATTATAATTGTAGGAATCGGAAAGCCTCCGGGACAAATGGATCCAAAGGCTTTCTTGTTGCAGAAGTTCAGCATGGCAGCTCGAGAACGGGTAAGCCTATGAGCAGTTATCGACATTGAAAACATTGTGGCTTAGATCACCATAAAGAAATAGATTTGAGTCTCCCTTGTGTGCTCTATGTTTCTGGTGAAGATGGATGGAGCTTTAGCAGAAGGGGTGGATGCTCTGAAGCTGGTTTTGTCTAAAGACTTTGGAGAAAGCTGGAGATTGTTCAATGTGGAACAGAAGTACAAACACTTGAGACAACATACAATAATTGCAGCTTGACCAAATGCTCTTGTCATGTATAGATTTATGATCTTGTGCTTGCCCCTTGTACAATTTTTTTTTCAAATAGTCTTTTCAGATTTCAGATTTTTAGAGTCGCTCTCCATTTCGGATTAATACGAAATTATCTGAATTAGTTACACGGAATACTTAACGAGAATCTATAACTTGAATTAGTGAGTTTACTTGAATTAGTGAGTTTTATCCGACTCGTTAATCCATAACGAGAATCTAGAAAGTTAATAAATAAATGAGACATTACAAACTGATTAGGAAGACATTACGATGCGGAAGAGGGAGAGGGAGAAATAATGATACAAATGCGTCTGTGAAGTCATGTAAGAGAGTAGCAAAATCTCAAGAGAGAGTCAGATTTCAGGTCCTAAGTTTGGTCCCTGATGTGGTTGGTATAGGTTGTTTACTAATACAGATACGAAATTAAAAGAGTGTATGAGCCATTTTTTTTTAGAAAAGTATAAATCAAAGCTCTTCTCTAGCTTGTTGCAAAAGTAAATCATGGTGTAGTAATGATTTAGATCCTTTTTAAGACACAAGAAGACTCAGTTATAGCTATATTTCTGAGCTCCTCTGCATTTGGAACCCATTGTTTCGTCTAAGAGTCCATCTTTTGGGTGGTTAGATCATAGATCAAATATGTGGTGCGGATCCTTTTTACGATGATCGACGCCACAGAAATAGATAAGAGTTCCTTTTGATCCCTGGGGTGCCACTTGCGATAAGATGCCTATGTCATAGATCAATACGTGCTTTGAACTCACGTAACTTTTCCAAGTAGAGTTCATCATCTAAACTGAAAACGGAGAAAAATGTTGCAATTGGTTATGAATCTTTGATACTGTCTGGTTAAGAATTCAATAACTAAACCGGTTATCACACTTGGTTTAAGTGTTTGAGTTACTCAGCTAGTTCTTTGGCCTTTGATGTGATTGGTATAAGAATGTTTACTGAATGAAAGAGACTTGAACCTCTCTGTTTACACTAACAATCGTAAAACCAAACTGGAAGCAAAAACAAACGAAGCATTAACTAACGCTAAAAAGACTAATCAATCACTTAAACCAAGTCTGATAACCGGAAGAACCATTCGAGCATCAAATATTACTATAATCTATCAAATATTCTATCATGGAACCATATTCTATCAAATATTTTGTAACTCTCATATTTATAATCATATTCATATTTTAAAGCACTAAATTTTAATTAATTGCAATTATTTATTTATATTTATGTTATTTTTTTCACCTCCATAGTAATTATAACATTTTAATGAACAATTAATGACAGTTAAAAATAGAATAAATAATAAAAGATATTAATATTTAATTATTGTATCAATACAATAAAAGAAGAATGCGTTGCATTCCTGGTGTGACACATCAGCCTCAACATAGAAGGTGGTGTTGACAGTTCAGTAAAAACCTATAACCAATCAAATTATAACATTAATACACATCAGCTGTTTTTAGTCTTATGTGGACAAAGCAAAAAGTAAAACGATAGCGTTTAATCAATCGATGCTTGATTTCTTCTTCTTCGTCGCCGTTTAGATGAGATTGAGAGATGCAGCCTAATCTCTTCCCATTCAGTTTCGGGTAATCCATTTCTCTTTAATGGCGGAGATCTAAACGAACTTGGTTATGGTGCTGAATTTGACAGCTCTAGGGTTTTCTTCTTTCTCCCTTTCTTATTATCTCAAGGCAGTGATGGGATGGATTTGTCTAAGGTTGGTGAAAATTTCCTCGCCTCTGTTAAATCTGTTACGTCGCTTGGTCTCTTACCTTCTGCTTCTTTCTCTGATCATCCTGAGGTAATTTCCAATTCATAACATCAATGGAGTTTGCTTTTAGGAGAACTGAAATTATTTTAAGTGTGGAGATTAAAAAATCCATCTTTCAGTAAATTCTTGCATGTGTTGCAGTTGCTGCTAAAGTTTCTATCTTGCCACTCTGTAAGCATTAATTTTTAAATCTCCATTTAGCTTTCTCGACAAAGGAACGAAATTGTCATCTCTACTACCTCTTCTCCGACTTGAGAATTGAGAGATGGATGATAAACTCCAATTTGTTAGCCTCTTTTTTTTTTTAGTTCTCAGTCACTCTCGTCGTCCTCAATGCTTGTGTTAAACTTCAATCATCTTCTGTCTATTCATTCTCATTTCCTAGATTTTTTTCTGATATGTTTGTGTAGCAATTCTTAGTACAATAGCTTGATCCAGAATATTAGATATGATGCGATTTGTTTAAACATTGTTATGGTATGTTACAATTGAGGTTCCTTAAGGGTTTATGATTAGGGTATATTCAAAAACTGGGTTTACAAGAAGAGAAAACTGGGTTCCAAGTAGCCTCATTGGTATTGCTTTGGGTCTTTATCTATTAAGATAAACCAAAAACTGGGCTTATCTGTTGACATTAAAGAGTAACTAACATTTCGAATGCTGGTCCATTGTCATTTTTCTTAATTGTTAATTGCATATGTGTGTTTAGCACTTGACTTGTTTACATGTTGGTCCTATTTCTCTGGCTATTTTCCCTCCAAAAAATCATGATTTCTTACTTATGCTTATATTTTGTCCTTATACAGCATTAACGTGAGAACATGATGATGTGGATATTTAGCTATAGCTCTCTTGTGTGGAACTAATGATTTCACTACGATGAGAAAGTGTTAGGGTTCATCAAGGGATATATGACTTTGGTAACTCTATAGTCTTTGGTTAACGCTTTCACTGCGAAGCCGCAATACAAGTCACAAACCAAACCATAAGTGCTTAATTAACCAAACCGTAAGTGTTTAATCTGAGTTTAGTCTAGACAATAGAGTTTAATGTCTGGTAGATATCTCCTTTGGTTTAATGGTATTGAGAAGCAGTAACATGCTTTGCCTTATTACACAGGTGGGGTTCAAGATGTTCTTAGGGGTCACTGCATCAGTGACAAGCTGGGACGCAGATGAGGCTTGCTGCAGTATAATCTTGGAAGACTTCCCAATACTTGCCAAGGTCTTTACTACTGCAATGTCTTAAGTGGAGTCATTAGAGGAGCTTTGGAAATGGTCAGTCTCCTTTTTATTCCCATTTTTTTGTTACATAAATTGTGTTTTTCAAACTTCTCATCAAAACAGTCTCCCTAGAAACTTAAAAGTAACTTCTCTTACTCCTCAATTACCAAGTGTAGAAGAATATTTTTGGGCTGAGTGCTTATGTTCTTATATCCATCTCCACAATGATCAGGTTTCGATGACATGGACGTGTGATGTTCTTCAAGGGGATGATGCTTATGAGTTGCAGGAGAAGCTACTGAAACAAGTCGCAGAGGAGTACAACGATGATGAACAATTTGTTCAAAATTACAAATTTGTGTGAGGGAACAAACTGAATGTAACTACAATGGACTACAATAAAACCCAATACGAGCCAACTTTTTTCTAAAGACCAAATAACCATTTAGCTTGTGATATGAGCGTTTAGTGGAGCAGCCGAGCAGCCGGTTGCTTCTATACCATATACACGATATACTTGTGAGTTGGTATGTATCTTTTCAAATAATGTTGGCCGAGCAAACAAGTTAAAGATAGAAACTTCGATTAGTGTGGTTTGAAAAATTTGTGTGTACTCAATATGATTTTAAAAATGTAAATATGTGTCTAAGAAGAAACAAAATTAAACATAGTGCATATAGTTAATGAAACGATATATGTATATTTATTATTTATATGAAGCATTCGTTGCATACATCATTGAATTCTCTTTAACAAATACGTCCCAACTTCAATCTCACTTGAGAGCATACTCCATATTATCTCACGCTCAAAAGTATTCATCATTTTCATTAATTAATTCTTCTAATTCTACAGTTCAAGATATGCAAACATTAGCAAACAACATTTAAAAGAGAAATCAAAACATCTTCAGGCAATAATATAAATTTGCTAATGTATCTAAAAGATTTAAACAATTTTAATTTAATTATGATTGCATAGATAAAACAAATATGAAATGAAAAAATCATCCAAAAACAACCCGCGGCGTAGCGCGGGTATCAACCTAGTTGTTGTAATTCTTCTATACTTTATATAAGAGTTCAACATATGTGTAGCATATGCTATTATGTTTATAAGAAGTTCAACATGTGTGTATATGATATATATATATGTAAGATATGATATATATATATGTAAGATATGATATATATATATATATGATACTTTTGTTTTAAAATATGATGAAATAATTAACTTTTCAATATCTAAATTGTTCTTATCTTTTTCTGGGATATTAGTACTACATATGTTATTCCTATATTATGAACATCAAGGTGTATAGTTTTATTTTCAATTCTACTTGTCATCCTTAAGATATGTCGCATATTTTTTATTTTGCTTTTATTTTTTTATTCATTTAAAGATAAATAATTCACATGAAATTATTATGTAACTATTTTTCAATATCTATTCACTTATTAATATTATTCTAATCATATATCATTTGTCAGTATATATTTAATTAATATATATATATATATATATAATATGTTTTATTAACTTATTAAAACCAAATTATTGTGAATTGTAAATATATATAAGTTAGGTTTTGGTCTCACTTGTACTGGTATAATAATTATAAAAATTGAATCATTTTCCAAATGATTTTTATGTATGACTTCATCAATCATCTCAGAAAAGCGTCTTTAGTTTTCGATTAATCATCTCGAATAATATTTATTTTCATAATGAATCTAAATATATAATAGACAATAGGTATGTTTTCTTGCATTTGTTAGACAGTGGAAAAACTATTAAATAAACTAAAAAAGCTATAAAACCATAATTGAGGTAAATGTTTTATAATTTTTGTACAAATTTTGAAAGGTACTTGTTTAAAAGAATATTTCTGTAATATAGACTATTAAATAACCAACTATTAAATAATCAATTTATTCAATAAGTTACTAAACTCTTTGGCGGACAAAGATGTGCCGCACATGTTGCGTTATTAAACTCTTTGACGGACAAATATTTCACCCTATGAAGATCCTAAAAGGTTGGCTTATGGCTTTTTAAGTGTAAACTAGGATAGTACTCGCGGCGTTATTTTTTGTTATATATATTTTTATGTATATTTTTGTATGTTGTTTGTAATTTTAATTCTTTTAGCTTTTTCATCATTATGTAGACACATCAAATTCATAGTTTCTATTTTTAACAAGTTTTGGAAAATAGCTCTGCTCAATTCAATAATTAAACTAAATCATAACAATTTAATATTAACAACTCAATTTTTAATATATATTTTTTTTGTAAACACTTTTTTTCAAAATACATATTACGTAGAGTCGTAGACACATCAAATTCATATTTTAAAATTTTAACTAAGTTTTAGAAAATATCTTTGCTCAGTTCAATAATTAAACTAAACCGAACTAACAATTTAATAATAACAACTCCAGTTTTTAACTAAAAAAAAATAACAACTCCATTTACGATCTCATGAATCTGATTCAATAACTCATCCCAAGTCTAATTTAATAACCTCAAGATCACAACTAATATCATGACTGCGCACTCACAAACCAAAGCACTACTTCGACAAACCCACCCAAAACACTGAAATAAAGATTAGTTAAGTCACTTATTTTCAAAACAGGGCAAGTGATACAAGACTATGTTTTTGCTCAAAAAAACAGTAGAGATTGTTGAATGACTTGTCAAATCTCACTTTATTTTCAATTGTTCATTACAACAGTAGTAGACCAATGTTATGGAGACTTTTGGTCCACCACAACTTATGCTCTATTTATAATTTAACAATACAAGTATCAAATTCAGATGTAATTTGAGATGTCATTCTATGTGTGTTTGCGTTTGGAAATAAACATGGTGTCTCAATAATGTATACTACAAAGCTTGAGCATTGAAACAAGACAGACCTCAACACCAAGAGGCGAACATTCTTGAGCTAATTTGCAGACAATTGAGGCACTGCTCCAATGCTAACCATCAAGAATAAACAGAGCTAATTCCAAACATTACAGGTGTAAAGACGGTAAGATATCGACTAATTGAGGCACTGCTCCAATGCTAACCATCAAGCTTTGAACTTGTTTGTGAACAGAGATTGGTTTAAGCAACCCAAGTGCAGGGGAGACTCCATTTTATGTCTCTTATCCTTAACCAATCTCATTAACCCAACAAGCAAACTATGCTCGAGACCCCTTCTCTTACACCTATCCCCTAAACAATCTCGCACAATTGAATTTGCTCTCATTCAATCCATCATTCATATCAACAATCAAAGATGCCTTAGCAGGTTGCTATCAGCATCAGCATCAGCCTAGATTTTAAATCTGAATCAAGACCAAGACTCACAAGAATCGCAACAACCTCAGATCCAACAGCATGAGAAGTGAAAGGACCTAAAAAAGAGAAGAGATTACAGAGAGGCACCTCCTTCTTCAGAAACGTCTTCCTCGCCACAAGAACAAAAAGAAATCAATGTAAACGAGTAACCAATCTTGGAATATAGAACAAAAAGAAACAAAGATTCATCATGAGAAATTGAGTACTACCTTGTTGACTACAGATTTGGTGATATATTTTTCTGGCTCGCTGCAAAGAACAAGCAAAAGATCATTACAAATGGATGATTAACACACAAAACAGAGAACACTCAGTTCGTTGAATTGCCCATACCTAGATTATACAGAAAATCCAATACAAATTATGTTCTATACACATAAACATTAACAAAAGTAAATAAAGAGAGCAACTTGGATTGCACAATATAAAGAACGATTAACAATATTTAAAACTATTATTAAAATAAACTATCTCATTTCTCACATATGTTAGAATGAAAGATCTAATTTGATGTTGTAAAATCGGGTTGTACTTCTTTGTTTCAGGCACTATCTCACATCTTGATTTCAAATCAGATTTATAATAGTGTAACTTATGGATAAGAAGGGGATTATATCAGATTATGCATGTAGACATAACATAGTGTAAGCTCAGCAAACAACAGGCCACAATTTTCGACTCTTACTTGTTTCGACAATTTTTGTCGAACCGGCACTCAAATTCTTGAGATAGTTGTACAAAGGATCAAACTCTACAAATCAAAATTACTAAAATTAACTATCTGCTTACCCTTGATCGAACCAAATAAATGTACAAACCATTTTAACGGAGGAAGAGGTGGCGGTGGAAGATAGATCTGTAAGAGCTGAGACGAGTTGCAAATTAGATCAAATCAATAAACCCTTACTCCTTGAAGTCATTATGTAGGCGATATGTGAAGATGCATCCTTCATCGTGCAGACCTCTAGAGTCGTAATCAGATCAATCAAATCGAATAAACCCCTAATTCCAATAAATCACGAAGACCATTGAATAGACGGCGACAAAAAAGGAAGATATCGACCATTGATTAATTAAACGCACAAGCACAATCGGCCTATGGTATAGACGACAACGAAAAAGAAAAATAATCCACCGATTGATTAAACGCACGTTCGGATGGGAAGAAATCGAGCATCGTTCCTCTCTTTAGTTTTGTCGGCGTAGGAGTAAAAAATCTGATATGTATTAATTTAATTGGGTATTTATTTTAACTGATGTGTCAGCTTCTGTATGCATGCTGTGAAAAACATTGAAGTTTTATTGTATCGATATGCCAATGTTGTATCATCTCCATGTTTCATTATGACAATGATGTCTAATCTTTTTTATTTTCTGGATTCTTTAGGTTACAAAATGGCTTCGGAATGTGCTCCCAATGTTTTACTTAAAAGAGTAATTGATAATAAGGACAATGCAGGTAATCACTATAGAGATGGTTAGACTTTGTTATTATTGGTATAAGTATCACATTCTCTTGTTTGTGTGATGGTTTCGATGTTGGATTGAATAGTTCCTTCCTGTTAACTTGGAAAATCATACTATTACTTACATTATTGTGCTTTGTGTTAATGTAGAGAAGTTTAGGTCAGACTTGCTGAAGATGGCGATGACTTCGTTATGTTCCAAAATTCTTTCACAGAACAGGGTACATTTTGCAGAAATGGTCGTGGATGATGTTTTCAAGCTAAAGGTATCATCTCTGCCTCCTTTTAAAATCTGTCAGCAATTCGTTCCTTCCTTCTATTTCTCAGCTGAAATTTATGTGCAATGAAAGAAGAGTTTTCTTTGACGAATGTCATGAAGTTAAGCTAGTCTCATTTCACCACTAGTTTGTTTCATGTAGATGCAAGTTTTCGTTTTGAGGTGCTAAATGATTCTCTTCTGACATTCTGATGTCCCTGTTCAAATAGGGAAGCACAAACTTGGAAGAATATCCAGATCATCAAAAAACTTTTTGGATGAAGGGTAAGACAACACTTTTGCCTTTGACGCCTGTTTGAAATCTGTTTCTGTGTGCTATTGATCTCTGTTTACTATTCATCTGTTGAGGATATCTCGTGTTTCATTCTCTCCTTTCTTATATTAGAATGTTGAACGGCATCACCTGCCTTCGTGCATCCCAGGGACGGATGCAGAAAGAAATTTGATGTGGGGCACAAATTATTTAATAACTAATATATGAAATTTATATTATAAAATATTAAGGAAATTTAACTTTCTATATTTTGTATATTTAAAATTTATTTTATTTGGTTAAAAAATATATTCAATTGCACATTACATATATTTAAATGAAAAATATATCTAACTATTTATATTATATAAGGATTTTGTGCAGTATATTAACCTTTTAAATTATCATTTCTTTGCAATTTTTATTCTCTAACTCTAAAAAACGTAAAGAAAAAATCGAAAAATCAAAAATATTACACAATATTATCTTTCGTAATCACGGTAAATTTTATAAAATATAGATAAATAGTATATCAAATTGAAGGTCCAACTATGAAGAGTTCAAATCTACATTTAAAATATTAAAAACTAATATATAGAATTGTAGAAATGTTTAGAAGTTACATGCAAGAGTTATATCCTACTATATTAATTGGGAAGTACAAATATGAAACTAACCTTAAATGTGTAAAAAATTACATTCAATTGCTATTAGAAAAACTTAATTAAGATTAATAAATTAATTAAATAAATATAATTAATTAAAAACGAAAATCAGGGATACATTGAATAATATAAATTGTAGAAAAGTAAAAAAAAAATCTATTAGAATCAAAACTAATCCGTATTAAAAAAAAAAATTAACAGCTAAGATATTAAAAATCTAATCAAATAAAATCTACAACTACAAATTTTATCCCTACTAAATTAATTGGAAAGTACAAATATGAAACTAACCTTAAAATGTGTAAAAATTACATTCAATTGCCATTAAAAAACTTAATTAAGATTAATTAATTAATTAAATAAAAAATAATTAAAAAATGAAAATCGGGGACACATCAAATAAAATAAATTGTAGAAAAGTAAAATAAATATATTAGAATCAAAACTAATTCGTACTTAAAAAAAATTAACAGGTAAGATTTTAAAAACCAAATCAAATAAAATTTACAGCTACAAATTTTATTTAAAAAAAAATTCCACCAGTTAAAATTATTACAGACAAGAAAAGGAAGCCACAAAAAAAACAATGAATGTTATTTTTAAGGAGACTTTTTAAAATTTTTACTAGCTATATTTAGTTGCTCTTTTTTACATGTTAGTAATGATTATGTTTAGTTGACAAATGTTTAAACAATTGTATTCATTACATACAAAGGTTTTATTGACAGGGTTTCACTAAACATTTATAAAATACAAAAGTTTTAATATAAACAAACCAAATTTTTAATCACAAACTATTATAAATAACATAATAATAAAATAAGTTATTACAAATTTTTATTAAAAAATGTTTAGCCCGCGGTTTTCCGCGGGTTAGTACCTAGTTATGTATTATTTTTGAATTCATATGATTCATTTTTCTACAAAATCCTTTATTTAAATAGATTTCAACTATATATATATATATATATATATATTAGATAAGTTAAAAAAACTATACATATATATTATACTAATTAACTAGTTTTACAATAATTTTTAAATTTAAATGTAAGTATAATTAGAGTAGAAAAGAATATTAATCTGTAAGTAAACATTACAAAAAGAACTTTGGTTGTAGGAAAAAAAGGCAACAAAAAAAGATGAAAGTCAGGAATCGAACTCCTCACCAAAGAAGATGCATGGGGCACTTAGGTAACAAATAAGCTGTGTAACTAAACTAACCAAATGTATTGATAATTTATAACAAGTTTTACTCCCATTACTTCAAAAAGTTTCGTCTCTAGTTCAACAATTTCTATGTGGGTTTTTGTTTTTCTTTTCTTGCAGTCACCATGTTCTAGACGAGGCTGAAATATCACTCCATGATGCACTATGTCTACTCTCCCAAACTCTAAATGACACTAGAGTGTTGCTTGGAGGTGGATGGCCAGAGATGGTGATGACAAAGGAAGTGGATGAGCTTGCAAGGAACACCGCTCTGGCGAAAAATCGCATGCCGTTGAAGCTTTCTCACGGGCTCTAGTGGCTATTCCAACAAAAATCGCTGACAAGGCTGGTTTAAACAGCGCCGAATTGGTAGATCAGCTTCGTGCAGAGCACCACAATGATGGATGCAATGCTGGAATCGATGTTATATCTGGATCTGTAGGTAAACTCTTATAAACATTAGGATCGGGCATAGATTGTGGAAGGTTAGACTAGACTTGAATTGTGATGATGATTGATTGATTCTTTACAGGTAGGAGATATGGAAGAGAGCGGAATCTATGAAGCATTCAAAGTGAAGCAAGCGGTTAATATTTACCAGGCAAAACAATTGTTACTAAGAAAATAAAAAGTACAATTATTGTTTTTATATCACAAAATTCTGATACGTGACGAGACGAATCGCCGACGCAGCCCGTAACAGAGTAAAAAAAATGGCGACGGGATGCGACTTCCCGAATATTCAAACCTTCGAGAGTGCTCTTTCCGCCGCCGAATTCGAGTCCGCCGTCGAGCTCACCAACTTTCCAGCCGTAATTCACCTGAATCTCTCTCTCTGCCTTTCTCTCCTGTTGAATCTGATAATCTTCTTATTATTCCGTTTATGCTTCCTTTGGTTCTCTAAAGGTTTTCAGAAGATGTGTTAGTAACTGGGATGCCTGTTCTAAGTGGAATCCTTTCAACAATGGCCTCGATTATCTTGAGGTGTTTTTGCTTAACTTCGATTTCGTTTCCTTTTTTTTTTTTTTTTTTTTTTTTTG
>NC_025704.1:10442631-10458618 GCF_000633955.1 Camelina sativa
AAAAAATTAGTATATTTTAGTGAAAATAATTAATAGAAAAGTGTATGAATTATTGCATTCACTAAATTAATTTTAATGTTTTTAGTTATTTGAAAATATATCCTTTCTCTGTTGTCAAAAAAAAAAAGAAGAAAATATATCCTTTCTAAAATTGATTAACAATTTCTAAAATTTTAAATAATTTTCAACGCACTTTTAATTCGGTGGTAACTGAGACGAGACGAATCCCTTACGCAGCCCGTAACAGAGTAAAAAAAAATATGGCGACGGGATGCGACTTCTCGAAGATTCAAACCTTGGAGAGTGGTCTTTCTGCCGCCGAATTTGAGTCCGCCGTCGAGCTCACCAACTTTCCAGCCGTAATTCACATGAATCTCTCTGTGTCTTTCTCTCCTTTTGAATCTGATAATCGTCTGATTCCGTTTATGCTTCCTCGGTTCTCCTAAAGGTTTTCAGAAGATGTGTTAGTAACTGGGATGCCTGTTCTAAGTGGAATCCATTCAACTGTGGCCTTGATTATCTTGAGGTGTTTTGATTTCGATTTCGTTTCCTTTTTTTTCTTCTTCTGGGAATTGACGATTGTGTAATCTTATGCGTTAATTGGATTATATATGAAGGAACGTGCAGGTTCTGTTGAAGTGGAGGCTATGCTTTCGAGGACTGCTCCTATTTTCAATGGTGATATCAGAAGCCATGAGAGGGTATTAACTCCATTTCCCCTCCTCGGTTCTTATACATATACTGCTAGTGTCTCTTAGAATCACAATATGCTTTGCTTTGTTCTTTGTAGGTATCATTGCCGTTCTCGGAGTTTATCAGATTCTGCAAGCAGCATATGATAAGCAAAGAGAATGGTTCCTGTGTTAATACTATGTCTCCAGATTTTACTCCTTTAGCTGAGAACCATATACCTGGACAAATATACCTAGCACAGGTTCGTAATGATATCTAGTTTTCGTCTTTGTGCTTTTGGTGTATGTATATTTTTCCCCCTTGGGTTGAACTTACATATATGATGTGTATATGTTTTTCCAGTTTCCAATTCTGAATGATGAGAAAGAAGAGAAGGTTCAACTCAAGATTCTGAGACAAGACTTCCAGACGGTAGGCGTAGTTCTTTCCAATTCTTGTTTCTACGTACGTTGCTGCTTAACTTGAAACTTTCTTAACATCAACTAACTTGATTGATGCAGCCCTCACCTTTAGTGGGAAAGTCACTGTCTTCTATCAATATCTGGATGAATTCTTCACAAGCTCGATCAACTACCCACTATGATCCACATCATAACCTTTTATGCATAGTCTCAGGGCGTAAAAAAGGTTAGCCCATTGTTTTCCTTCACGTCAAAGTGTCAGGTAGTTGTTCCTGTTATTTTTGTCTTTAGTGGAGTTAAATTGGTAACGTTATGGTCCAACTATAAACAAAATTAATTCACAGAAATTAAGGGCATGTGGTTTCTAGAATGCCAATTCAGCTAGTTTGAAGTCAGTTTAAGGTTCATCTGAAATATTGGCATATTCAGTCATCATTTGACTATATGTTTTATGCTTTCTTACATCTAAATTCCTTCATATTACAGTTGTTTTGTGGCCTCCTTCCGCCAGTCCCTCACTCTATCCGATGCCTATATATGGAGAAGCGTCAAACCATAGGTATCGTTATTCTTGGACTTTCTGTGTACTTTGCTTTGTGGTTACATCGTAGGGAAACTTATCAATTTCTGGACCTTAGCAACTATTGCAAAACTTTTCAGTGATTTTCCTGTGCTAATGTTTGTTTACATCATTTTTCATGGCCTATTATGTTTGTTGTTCATGTAGTTCGGTTGGTCTAGATAATCCAAATTTATCTGATTATCCAAGAGCAGAGCATTCCCTGAAGCAGTCACAGGAGGTTACTCTCGACGCTGGTGATGCAGTATTCATTCCTGAAGGCTGGTGAGTATACTCATATTTTCTCAGAAAAGCTCTCTTAGTAGCTCATAGGTTTGCATTTCAGAATAAGGTGAATATTATAAGATATCCTGCATCATCTGTATCAAACTTTTTTTCGTAATCACTTGTAGTTATCATGTTTCTGTTTAGTCTGTGGGTTTGTATATGAGATACCTAATGTCATATAGTATGCATGTGCCTACTTCTGCCTCTGATCCAGACGCTTCTTGACATGGAAGTCCTTTAGGTTTTAACTAGACACAAACAAAGATGTTTGAAATGTCAATTTGGTTAGCTAGCTAACTTGAATCATGCTAATAAAAGTGACACTTCTTTTGAACATTCAGTAGGCAGGTTGATGTACTTCAGATTAAGTATAATTTCACTTATGCAGGTTCCATCAGGTAGATAGTGATGACCTGACTATTGCTGTCAACTTTTGGTGGCAATCAAACATTATGTCTAATATGCCTGAACATATGGATTCATATTATCTGCGCCGAATCACAAGAAGGTCTTGATTACAAATCTTGGATTCTTATACAGAATATCTTGTCTTACCATTTTTGTTTTGTTGCCTAACCTCTGTTCCCTTTTCTTGCATGTGTCTGGATTTTGTGTCATACATCAAGATTGATAGACAGAGAAATGGTGTGTAAGTTATCCTGTCTCAGCAGTAAAGATTGTTAGAGTTATGATATGTTTCTTACTCATCCTGATTTTGATCTAAAAGTGTATGTTTGTCTTCTCACCTTTGCTTGTAACATGGATATTGACAGAGCCTGTTAGTTTCGAAGCCTTCATCAACTGATGTGAAGCAACTGTCTAAGCATATTGACCATTCTCACGTTGGGATGGCAGGTAATAAGACCTGATGGTGTTAATTATGAGAAAACCTTCAGTTTTCATTCTGACTTGGCTAGTAATGGAATGACTGCAGAAGGTGGGAATGGTAACTCAGAAAATGAAAGCGCTAAGAAAGGCCTCAGCACATTGTGTGAAAGAACGTCATTGGATGATCTGGATCCTTCTGCTTGCCTTGCACTTCATGAGCTTATTTCCTTAGTCCATGACCATGTTAATGCTGTTGATACAAGTAAAGGACGGCAGTATACTTCACCTAGTTGTTCAGACCCAGTTACAGAGGGCAGAAAAAGCAAGATCCTGGCGAATGCGTTGCCTTGTTTAGAAGATGATCGCATTGCCCATATGCTCTGGGATCTGGAAGCATTTAGACTTCGAGATGTACTCCTTGCAATGGCAGTAAGTTTACCCTGAAATGCTTTACTTTACTGTGTTTATCCTCACATGGTATTGCTGTAGCTGAAGTTAGGTTACCCTAATACTATTTTGACTATGTGGCCTCATCTCTGGTTATATATATTACAAGAAGATTTTGTTTGCTTTTGCGCACTTCATCGTTTGTTATTACATGATATAACTCATTTCAGCGTTATTTCCCAAGAACCTTAGAAGCGTTAATACTTCACATGCTCTCACCCATTGCTGCGGAAGTTCTAACACAGAAGTTTGATGAGATTGACCAACACACTGGTGAAGAAGACANTTCATTCTGACTTGGCTAGTAATGGAATGACTGCAGAAGGTGGGAATGGTAACTCAGAAAATGAAAGCGCTAAGAAAGGCCTCAGCACATTGTGTGAAAGAACGTCATTGGATGATCTGGATCCTTCTGCTTGCCTTGCACTTCATGAGCTTATTTCCTTAGTCCATGACCATGTTAATGCTGTTGATACAAGTAAAGGACGGCAGTATACTTCACCTAGTTGTTCAGACCCAGCTACAGAGGGCAGAAAAAGCAAGATCCTGGCGAATGCGTTGCCTTGTTTAGAAGATGATCGCATTGCCCATATGCTCTGGGATCTGGAAGCATTTAGACTTCGAGATGTACTCCTTGCAATGGCAGTAAGTTTACCCTGAAATGCTTTACTTTACTGTGTTTATCCTCACATGGTATTGCTGTAGCTGAAGTTAGGTTACCCTAATACTATTTTGACTATGTGGCCTCATCTCTGGTTATATATATTACAAGAAGATTTTGTTTGCTTTTGCGCACTTCATCGTTTGTTATTACATGATATAACTCATTTCAGCGTTATTTCCCAAGAACCTTAGAAGCGTTAATACTTCACATGCTCTCACCCATTGCTGCGGAAGTTCTAACACAGAAGTTTGATGAGATTGACCAACACACTGGTGAAGAAGACAGGTTTGTTCTGAAGCTCTGTTGTGTTTTATTTTTTTTTTCAATACTTTGAAACTGGAGTGTAACTTGTTATTTTTCTTCCTTATTTCTGTTCCATTAAAAGGAACCATTTCTTTCGAGAATTTTATGGTGCCTTCGATGATGAAGCAGCTGCAATGGATATTATTTTAAGTAGGAAAGAGGCTTTTGCATTTCAGGTATGTTCACTAGCATAACTTTGTCGAAATGTTTGGCATCATGCTGATATATGCATAAACCCGGTTACAAGAATCTCTAACATCTATTTGATGATATATGTTTTGGCATCTGGACATGAATCCATATTGTCAACTCAGGATCTCTCCTCTTCTAACGTTAGATGCCTTGTTGAGAGCATTGTTATAAGCAGTACCAAAGAACTTTAACTGACTAGTTGATGCAGAAAAGACTTATCTGCACAGTCTTTGAAGTTTCATATAAACATAAAGTTTTATATACTTTTGTTGTACAGGCCTTTAAGAATGTACTAGACAAGTTTTTGGCGGTCAACATTGCTTCACCAACATGGAACATCTGAATGGGAACTGTGTGATATGACAAGAAAGGATGTTGCTGTTGATATGGAAAAGTTCGTGTCATATTAGTTGGGAAGCTGATAAAAATGTTGCTTGTTGACCTACACGAGTGTGGCAGCTCTAGTCCCGCGTTCTCAGCCGATTCAAGTATGCACAACAATCTCCGTTTCCCTTCTATCTCGTGCCCCTCACCTTCAGGACTGATCAGCTTCACTCTACGAGATGCTTTTGCCAGCACCTTCACATACTAATTGCCTTTCGACAAAAACGATAAGCCATAAGTTTTGTTGAGCCTGGTCGTAAGCTGAGCAGAGCAGATGATGGTAGTACTAAACGGATTTTTATGATGCAAGAGAGTACATTACTTGATCTATCAATTATGCTTTGGCTTTGGTTGAAATTTGAAGTACATTACTTGATCTATCAATCGAAACCCTAGTTTTTGCATGATCAATGGCGGATGAAGCTTTTGAATATACCAATGACACCAGAAATTCCGAATTCGATAAGGAAATTAAGAAGGTGATATAGTTTCATAATTTTGTTAGAAATACCTGTCTAGCAAGAAAATGATTGTAAATATCAAATGGAAACCAATTATGAATTCGTTGGCTGTAAAACTTGTATTTCCATTGAGTTTTGAACAAAAAGGCTATGTTTCGCTTGCGGAGCTTGTTACTCTCTATGCATACAATCACATTTTTATCACTTGTAGGAAAGTCTCTCACCCATGCACAACTGTGCGTGTTCAATTTGTGTGGGTTCACAAGATGTGCTTCTGTACAGAACTACAGATATACAAAAATGTAGAAAGATCAAATGTCAGGACCGATGGATTTATTGTACTTCTAATGTCTCGCAACGAATGATTCGATAAGTGGGTTCACCATCTCCGGTTTCTCGTCCTGCAAACTTTACAGAAACATAATAATAAAAAGAAAACAAAGGTAGGTTACTTGCTGCCTTTCCATCTTAAGAGGGAAGCAGAGAGAGAGAGAGAGATACCTGAGGACAGTGGCTGGCTTCAGGAAGAACAACGAAATCTTCAACTGCGTCAAAGTTGCTATATGCTCCTCCAAGTTCAATTGGCTCCCATGGATCTTTCTCTCCTCATGCAATTAGAACCGGCACTGCAATGCAACAGCTAGAGAATCTTATATAATAAAGAAAACAACTTGAATCAAACTAGTACAGTATATTATAAAAAGTTCAATTTTTCTTCTACTTTTTAATCATAATTTCTAATAATAATTTTCTGTTTTATTTCTTCGTTATAATAGAAATGATTCACATAATATGATTATTAATTTATTTTGTAATTTTATTCTAATTATAATAAACTAAAGTATATTTTAATATAGAGTTTATTCTAAAACTTTCTTCTAGAATTTAACACCTGACATCTAAAGATTTAACATCTGTAAAAAAAACAACTTGAATCAAAGTAATATATTATTAGATGTTCAATTTTTCTTCTACCTTTTAACCATAATTTCCAATAATAATTTTATATTTTATTTCTTCACTGTAATAGAAATAATTCACATAATATGATTATTAATTTGTTTTGTAATTTCACTCTAATTATAGTAAACTAAAATATATTTTAATAAATAGAATTTATAAATATTTTAAGAGAAATAGCTGAATACACATTTCATTTTAAGAGAAAACAAAATGTATATTTAAAATTACAATTTGATTAGCTTGAAGTTCTTGTCATATATTAATAATTATAGTAATTTCAAAATTCTATATTCAAACCAAACAATCAGTTTTTTTTATTCACAATAAATTTATTTTATGATTTTTTCACATATTTTATTAACTTACATATTCTATCAAATATTTTGTAACTCTCATATTATAATCATATTCATATTTTAAGGCACTTAATTTCAATTAATTGTAATTATTTATTTGTGTTTATGTTATTTTTTTCACCTCCATAGTAATTATAACATTTTAATGAACAATTAATGAAAATTTAAAATAGAATAAATAATAAAAGATATTAATATTTAATTATTGTATTGTAATTATTCTATACTTTATGTAAGAGTTCAACATGTGTGTATGATATATATATATATATATATGTAAGATATGATATATATATTTTTGTTTTAAAATATGATGAAATATTTAACTTTTCTATATCTAAATTGTTCTTAATTATTTTTGGGGATATTAGTACTACATATATTATTCCTATATTATGAACATCAAGATGTATAGTTTTATTTTCAATTCTACTTGTCATCCTTAAGATATGTTGCGTATTTTCTATTTTGCTTTTATTTTTATTCATTTTAAGATAAATAATTCACATGAAATTATTATGTAACTATTTTTTAATTTCTATTCACTTATTAATATTATTCTAATCATATATCATTTATCAGTATATATTTAATTAACATATATATATATATATATAATATGTTTATATTAATTTATAAAAACCAAATTATTGTTTGTAAATATATATAAGTTAGGTTTTGGTCTCACTTGTACTGGTATAATAATTATAATAATTGAATCATTTTCCATATGATTTTTATATATGACTTCATCAATCATCTCGGAAAAACGTCTTTAGTTTTCGATTAATCATCTCGAACAATATTTATTTTCATAATGAATCTAAATAATATAATAAACAATAGGTATGTTTTCTTGCATTTGTTGGATAGTGGAAAAACTATTGAATGAACTAAGAAAGCTATAAATCCATAAATGAGGGAAATGTTTCTTAATTTTTGTACAAATTTTGAAAGATACTTGTTTAAAAGAATATTTATGTAATACAAACTATTAAATAATCAATTTATTCAATAAGTTACTAAACTCTTTGGGTCACAAAGATCCCGATCACAATGTGACAATGTCCTTGATTCTTCTAATGCTGCTATTGAAGCCGGCGTAGACTCCTCCACACTCTCTTTTATGGTTCAGGTGGAAGCTTATATAAAGCTTCACCTTCTTGATGAAGCAAAACAACTGTTTGATAAAGCTCCCGTTCTTCTTTCTCCAAAAGAATACTTTTGTGGCATGACTGCACTTCTATATGTGCAGCATGTCACAAAACTACTCTTGGATTGAAGCAGTTCTTTACATTATTGTGCTTTGTGTTAATGCAGAAAAGTTTAAGTCAGACTTGCTGAAGATTGCGATGACTACGTTATGTTCAAAAATTCTTTCACAGGACAAGTACATTTTGCAGAAATGGCCGTGGATGCTGTTTTCAGGCTAAAGGTATCATCTCTGCCTCCTTTCAAAATCTGTCAGCATTTCGTTCCTTCCTTATATTTCTCTAGAATTTATGTGATCAATTTTATTAAATAAAAGGGTGATTTACCTAAAAACCCACTTTATAAAAAACGTTTGCGAGAAAACGCACTTATAGATGGTGGACATTTTGACATTTTGGAGTGTCTTTTTTACTAACTTACTTATCCTTTGTTGGAAGTGGTAAAGTGAATGATAATAGTTAATGAGAGATTTATTATTTTGTTAGTTAAGATATGACAGAGAAGTTAGGAGAAAAATTAACAAATTTAATTAAAAATGAAAGGCCTCTGACTTCTCTTTCTCCATCCACCATAACAAGATTGCGTCATATCGGCCGGTATCTTGTTATATAATCAAGCTCTAAACAAGGAGGAATCAAACATTGTTAATATCACAACACATTGTGAATATGATAAGAAACTGCTGTCTTGTTCCAATTCACCAGAACCAAAGACAAGTCTTATAAACTTCAGCCCTCACTAACTGCTAACTAACAAACTCACCACAGCTACAATCTGCTAGTTATATACTAGAGACCTATAGCTATAGGTAAAGTTTGAGCAGATGAATTTCTTCAACTAGACCCAATGCATCTTAGCTTATCAGACAATCCTGGTTCTTCTGAGATATAAACTAAACTTTTTGCCTTGCCGAGGGCACGGAGGAAACGTTTGCCATCGGTTGGTCTGTTCGATATGATATGACTGTCGTACAACAAAGGAGAAACAAAACTAGGACCACGAGGCAAATATGATCGGAGCAAAGTGTTTCTGTTAAATCTAAATCCTACACAGAACCTCATCATATGGAAGATTTATACACACCATATCATGGACTTACTTATAAGACCAAGTGTTAGCAAGAAAATGATTGTATATCAATTGGAAACCAATTATGAAATTTTTTGTATATAACAAATGAAAATGATTGTCATTAGAATTCTCTTGCGGAGCTTGTTACTCCCATCAATATCTCTATGCATAATACAATCACAGTTTTGTCACTTGTAGGAAGTCTAACCTTTGACAGTTCATGCACAACTCTGTGAGTGTTCAATTCGTGTGGGTTCACAAGAAGATGTGTTTCTCTACAGAACTACAGATATATATACAAAAATGTAGAAAGATCAAACGTCTGGACCGATGGATGTATTGTACTTTCAATGTCTCGCAACGAATGATTCAATAAGTGGGTTCACCATCTCCGGTTTCTCGTCCTGCAAATTTCACAGAAACATAATAATAAGAAGAAAACAAAGGTAGCTTACTTGCTGCCTTTCCATCTTAAGAGGGAAGCAGAGAGAGAGAGATACCTGAGGACAGTGGCCGGCTTCAGGAAGAACAACGAAATCTTCAACAGCGTCAAAGTTGCTATATGCTCGTCCAAGTTCAATTGGCTCCCATGGATCTTTCTCTCCCCATGCAATTAGAACCGGGCACTGCAATGCAACAGCTAGAGAATGTTAGACTACATCTTTAGCTTTACTCTATGGTTAAGAACAAGACCGAGTAACGAACCTTGACCAGTGGGAGTAAATCCTCTGGAAGCGGTCCACCGGAATAACAGATGAATTCAAGGAAGACATCAACGGCACCAGGCTCAAGCCCTGGACGTAGTATTGCCTCAACTAGTTCATCAGTCACTTGCGAGCTATCATGGTAACACTAATTCCAAATTCACAAAAACAAACACAAAACTTTCTAAAGCACAAATACAAAACATAAAACCATTCTTTGTGTGTTTCTTTAGATGCAAACCATCAATACCTGACAAAGAATGCTTTTAACTGTCTCTGGTTTAGCAATGCTCTTGAAAAACAATTTTCCAACCGGAGTGTTCCTAAGTAAATTCTGGAATGATTTGATGAAAGGTCTTCCAATCAATGGTTGTTTCTTGATATGAAGCATGCGGAGGGATATGTTAATAAGCATAAGCCCTCTGCATATCTCTGGCTTACTTACTGCTGCCTGAAGACCAACAAGTCCTAATGAACACCAATCTCTTTGTCATATACTAAACCAAAAACAAAAAAAACTTATAAACCGAAAGATTTGCAACTTCAATCAAAGCTCTACCTCCGATAGAGTTGCATATAAAGAAGGCTTTATCTTTGACCACATCAAGACAGAAATCATTGAGTTGCTCACCCCATGTCTCAAAAGTGTAAAATGGTTCTCCACCAAACTCACGAGGATTCGGTTTATCGGAGTATCCATATCCAATAAGATCAATAGAGTAAACTCTATGTGTTTTCCCAAGAATAGGTGTGTTCTTCCTCCAATGATCACTGATAACAGAACAAACGAACACGTGAGGAAAAATGCTAAACTATAATTCTCAATTCCCTGACCAGGAATCCAAAACCTCAGTTATATAAAAGGCCTTTCAAGACTTGAGAGATCAATAATATGTTAAAGATACCTATCAGCAAGCAAATTAAGGTTGGGATAATGAGTTAGACCTGTTAGCACCGAAACCATGAACCAAGACCAAGGCAGGGCCAGTGGTTCCAGCACACTGATATCTTATCGAGTAACCTTTCCACTTCCATGTCCTGCAAAACACCAATGAAAAAAAAAAACACATTTCGTCAATCTTTGGGAATTTTAATCAGAGACAACAGAGAGGGGAGGTGATTTTACAAGGTTTGAACTTGTAGCTCGTCAGAAGAAGCTTCGTCCGTGACCGAAGAACATGAGACGAACCCAATTCCTCTCGGACTTGAAGATCTTACGATACTAGTCAAATTCGATTGTCGGAGGAAATGGGTATCGGTGAAACTGATAAAAGAAGAGTTCTTGACACGGAACAGCGACGGTGATTTGAAGTTGGTGAGTGGTAGAGCTGCAAAAGTACTAGTCTTCGCCATTAATTTTTTACGGTGTGGTTTCGTTCTGAGTTGAGAGAAGACAGTATATGCAATAATATCTTTTGCCTAAAACCGTTTTGGAGTTGTTACGAAGACAAGTGTTCCCATTTGGACCAACCGTAATTTTCCTTACTCATGTCCACGTCCACGTCCACGTCTTTGCAATTAGCATAAGTCTTACTTTACTTATTAGGTGTGTCAAAAAACTCAAAGCTAATGTGAGAGGTGTGAGCGTAAGAGGATGCCTGAGAAAGATTCCGAACACAAGAAGGGGTATATTGTTTTTGCCCATAATATTCATATTGTACATGCCAAAGAATAGACATTTTCATATACACACACACTGCTCTTTTGACTATAACAATAATATGTAAATCAGACTAAGAAAACTCAAAAGTCCTAAAAGCTGAGAAGCGGTTTGACAAGGTTTACTGTTGTGGTGTGCGCAGCCTTCTTTCACCCAACAACCTCTGAGTCATCAGAAGGCCAAATCACTGTCTCCATCAGGCGTTCACGCATCAACGCCAAGTTCTCATCTGATATATCTTGGTATATCTTCCCATGGTCGCATTTCTACAAGGCATCAAACTATACAACATTAAAATTTTGGTCTTTGCTGGTTCTCATGGCAGGAAATAAACAGAACTGGAGCGAGATTTAGCAGGCGATTTTTTTACCTTGATCCACTTGCCATACAAGTGGAGACGCGTAATCATCACTCTTTCTGCAAGCTCCTGATTCTCCTACAATTAGTTGAGACCAAAAAAAAATTCAAATGTGTGTGTTTGTGCTCTCAAATAAGACACAAACGTACTCCTCCTTCTCCCCAAGTTGATATCTTTCATATCAACCTCTAAACAAGGAAGAATCAACCATTGTTAATATCACAACACATTGTGAATATGATAAGAACAAACCTATGGAACTGCTGTTCTTGTTCCAATTCACCAAAACCAAAGACGAGTCTTATAAACTTCAGCTCTCACTAACTCTGCTCACTAACAAACTCACCATAGATACAATCTGCTACATTCAATCCTAGGCTAGTTATATACTAGAGACCTATAGGTAAACTTTGAGCAGATGAACTTATTCAACTAGACCCAAAGCATCTTGGCTTATCAGACAATCTCGGTTCTGGTGAGATATAAACTATAACTTTCTATACCTTGCCGAGTGCACGGAGGAAACGTTTGCCATCGGTTGGTCTGTTCGATATGATATGACTGTCACATAACAAAGGAGAAACATAATTAGGACCACAAGGCAAAAATGATCGGAGTAAAGTGTTTTTGTTACACAGAACCTCATCTTATTGGAGATGTATACAAACCATATAAAATGGACTTACTTATAGAACCAAGTGTATTGGGGAGGATTCATCTCGTAGAGCTGATGAAGAACCGTCCTCACAGCTTTGTATGTGAAATAATTAACAATTTGCTGCAAATTTAAAAGTAAACCATTATAAGCTTATTATTGCCAAAGGTCAAATCTTTCTCTACAGGGTTCATGCAAAAACAAAAAAAGATATAACCTTTTGTACATCACCGAAGGTATCTTCGTAATTCCCAGCAATGTCCTCATTCACAATCAAGAGCTTTTTGCTCCTTCGATTCGCAATCCTCGATACCCGTTTCGGAGAAAGCCTAAAAACAATGCGTGAGCCAGTAAAAGAGCTGCCTAATTCCAGATTTCTTGTACTGCTAAGGATCTTCTTCCTCGGAGAGCTCCTGATGTTGTTACCCGCATCCAGACATAAACATGGACTGCTCGACGAGTCCATCACCGATGAGCCAACGACAAACCAAGCACCCACCATTACTCCAAACAGCAAGATCAAGACTTTTTTCACAAAACAGAATCAAGAAACAGTTTGGTAAGATTCCTTTGGATCGGTTTGTAAGAATCAGTGGGAAAGGAATATGGAAGATAAATAAAAACCTCTGCTTTGTAACATAACAAAACAGAGAACACGAATTGGGTCTGTAAGATGGAAATTGCCCGTTGAATCTTAGCCAGTCAAAATCAGAGAGTTTTGATATTTATTTATTGATTTTTAATTTGCTAGCAAGCAAAGGCAAAGACAAACTAGAAAAGCAAACCGGGTTGGCTTTCGGGTTTACGTGGACGCCTCTGTAGAATAAGGTGTGTTTTTTCTTGTCGTCTTGTAACCTGTAACTTGGAAAAACACATGGGAGAAATTGCAGATTCACGAGAAAGTCTTCAGATTTACGAGTTCGGGCATTGGTCTAAAATGATTATGAATCTGGACACAGTCAAAGGCCGGCAATTTTTGGTTACCAATGGAGAAAAGAAGTTTGTTATAAGTCTAGACCATCTTGTTGGCATACATACATAAGGAACTTTACCACTAACCCAACCACCAACACTTGTGCTTGGTACTTTTCCCTCATCACAGCCACTAAAACCCTTATGGACACCAAGGATGATTAGTCGATGGTTTCAAACTGGAACGTGTTCATAGTATAGTCTGTACAGAATCGAGGATCTCAATCAGATCACTGTCTAGGGATTCTATTTGACATTTGAAATAATATATTGGCTCAACCTCAAAGAATGCATCTTCCATTCATTATGCCATAGATGATCCAGCTACAGAGCTACTAGTAGTAGGGAACTTGAACGGGCACAGTTTCACCATGATGGTGAGGAATGGACTATATAGATAACAACATTTTCGTGGAAACCAGTTTTACTTTTAACAAGACTTACATAGTGCATAATATTAAACACTTCATACCAAGTCTTATAAAGAAGACTTGTCTAGTTATTGTATGTATATGTACAAACTTGACTTGAGACTCAACTTCATCTGCGTATTGTCACAGATTCTGTGGTTGCAAAGACAAAGAGTGTTTACTCGGTGATTAACATTTCCCCTTCATCCATCATTCCTTGAAGCTTCCCTTTCTGAGAAAAAACAAAAACTACTGTTATTACAGGTATCACCAAATTCCTACAATCCAGCCTGAATCACTTTTGGGAGTTGGCTGGATTGAAAGGATCCTAAGAAATAACCATTCCAGAAACCAAACAAAAACCATCAAAAGATTGGAAAGCAATTACAACTGATTGCATAATGATCCGCTATAGAATTATAAAACAAACAGCATCTCACGTTTATCAGCTACCTCTAAAGCTATCAATACAAACTAAAAGATCACAAGAGAACTAAACAGAGGAAAGAACTGCTACTTTAAGTTTCAACAATCTAAAAGAACAGCAATGTGAAAGCATGGTTTGACGTTTCTTCTCTCAAATCTTAATTAGATCATTTTCAAACCCCTTATCAAAGTTTAGTCTGATTCTCTAAGGATTGTTCTTTTAGCCCTTATTGTGTTTGAATTCCACGAAAGCTACCATGTTGTTCCTCAATAGATATGTAAATCACATCCATCAAACCAAGTCATTAACCCATAGATCCACAGCCCTAAAGATATGAAGAAACAAGCTACAAATCCACAAAAATATCAGTATCTCAGACAAACCCTTTTCCTAAAAATCCTCTAGAACCCTAAAACCAAGAAAAGTATTCAATTAAATCATCCAAATCCAAATTAACGAAACCCCATTCGCACCAAAAAATTGTATCTTTTACCTCGAGAAAACTCTTCCAGGAATCACCACAAGAGGAGCCAGAGACACCATTATCGTGACACGAACGCACAGTCTTAAACTGGTCAATATCAAGCTTCTTGTTGATAAACCCAACTTTAAAGTAGATAGAATCAGAAGGTGGGAGATCAACCTTGATCTCATCAACATCGAGCCAAATAAAGAACCTCCTCACCTCAATACCTTTGAGCTCAGTAATCGAGCCGTAACCGATACGCCCAGATATGGTCTTATCGTAGCGAACGAGGTAGTCGAATTCGATTTCGCAGGAATCGGGCAAATGGACAACGAATCGGCCATCGTCGGAGAGGGTGAAGTTGGTGACGTTGTCTGGTAAGAGACCGCTTGGGAGACCGTACTTTGGGAGGAGCTCGTAAACGGTGGAAATTGAATCCGGGTCGGGTTCGTTGAGGGAATGGGTTGTTGGAGTAAAGAGGGTGAGAGAGAAGAAGAAGATGAAGATACGGTAAAGGGCCATACTTTGTTTGGAGGATAGAGAGAGATCAGAAGAAGAAGACTTTAATATGAAAATTTAATGGGTTATGTTAGACTGTGGACTGTGGAGGATCGTTAATTTGGGTTATGTAGACTTAATATGAAAATTTAAGGCGTAATTTGAGATTAATTTGGCTCTTTTTCTAATTTTTTTGTTTTGTTTTGAAGAGTAGAGAGGATTGTACACGTAATTTGATAAAGAATCATCGGAATATTCCACAAAATTCAACTTTACAAGTCATTTTTTTTTTTTTGTTGAACAAATTTCAACCTTTACAAGTCAAGTCGCCTAATATCTACTTTTTTTTCAGGTCACCAATATTATCTGAAAACGTTTTTTTTTTTTTTTACCAAAAAATTAATAATTTCACAAAGTTGTTTGTATACAATTTAAGAAAATAGTTAACAATTTTGGAGAATTACATGTATTAGATTAGATTTACGGCACGTTCATATATAATAACACAATCTATATATGGATGGTCTCTTTTTTTTTTACATCAATATGGATGGTCTCTTATATATCTAGTGTCATTCAGATAAATACAGCTATGTCTCTATATATGTACACACATCATGAGAAATAGGTTGTTTTCTATCGGTGGCCATGATTTCTCAAGCTTGTGACTTAATTCCACTTTGTGACTCGGCATCATGAACTTCAACCATGGTCATCATGATCTCGGCCATGTCTTTGGATTCCTTTGTTCGAAGCGCATAGTATTCAATTTTCTCACCGTAGATTCTTTGCAAAAATATATAGAACGACATTGCAAAGATGGTCACAACCACAAGAAACCAGCTGAATTGGATGTTTACCAATGATATTGCCCTATGAAGAGCTTTGACGCTTGAGCATCTTATGGTATGTTTACCTTCTTCAATGTGAAGAAAGCAATCCTTGGGAACCAAACTTGGCGTCCAAAGCATGCAAGCCATTGTCATAAGCCATATTCCTTGGAAGGAAACACTAA
>NC_025704.1:10463040-10472569 GCF_000633955.1 Camelina sativa
CCTTCATCCATCATTCCTTGAAGCTTCCCTTTCTGAGAAAAAACAAAAACTACTGTTATTACAGGTATCACCAAATTCCTACAATCCAGCCTGAATCACTTTTGGGAGTTGGCTGGATTGAAAGGATCCTAAGAAATAACCATTCCAGAAACCAAACAAAAACCATCAAAAGATTGGAAAGCAATTACAACTGATTGCATAATGATCCGCTATAGAATTATAAAACAAACAGCATCTCACGTTTATCAGCTACCTCTAAAGCTATCAATACAAACTAAAAGATCACAAGAGAACTAAACAGAGGAAAGAACTGCTACTTTAAGTTTCAACAATCTAAAAGAACAGCAATGTGAAAGCATGGTTTGACGTTTCTTCTCTCAAATCTTAATTAGATCATTTTCAAACCCCTTATCAAAGTTTAGTCTGATTCTCTAAGGATTGTTCTTTTAGCCCTTATTGTGTTTGAATTCCACGAAAGCTACCATGTTGTTCCTCAATAGATATGTAAATCACATCCATCAAACCAAGTCATTAACCCATAGATCCACAGCCCTAAAGATATGAAGAAACAAGCTACAAATCCACAAAAATATCAGTATCTCAGACAAACCC
The DNA here is from genome assembly GCF_000633955.1 of Camelina sativa. Lineage (NCBI taxonomy): Eukaryota > Viridiplantae > Streptophyta > Magnoliopsida > Brassicales > Brassicaceae > Camelina > Camelina sativa. The sequence goes on from NC_025704.1 coordinate 10,463,653, forward strand.
TTTTCCTAAAAATCCTCTAGAACCCTAAAACCAAGAAAAGTATTCAATTAAATCATCCAAATCCAAATTAACGAAACCCCATTCGCACCAAAAAATTGTATCTTTTACCTCGAGAAAACTCTTCCAGGAATCACCACAAGAGGAGCCAGAGACACCATTATCGTGACACGAACGCACAGTCTTAAACTGGTCAATATCAAGCTTCTTATTGATAAACCCAACTTTAAAGTAGATAGAATCAGAAGGTGGGAGATCAACCTTGATCTCATCAACATCGAGCCAAATAAAGAACCTCCTCACCTCAATACCTTTGAGCTCAGTAATCGAGCCGTAACCGATACGCCCAGATATGGTCTTATCGTAACGAACGAGGTAGTCAAATTCGATTTCGCAGGAATCTGGCAAGTGGACAACGAATCGGCCATCGTCGGAGAGGGTGAAGTTGGTGACGTTGTCTGGTAAGAGACCGCTTGGGAGACCGTACTTTGGGAGGAGTTCGTAAACGGTGGAAATTGAATCCGGGTCGGGTTCGTTGAGGGAATGGGTTGTTGGAGTAAAGAGGGTGAGAGAGAAGAAGAAGATGAAGATACGGTAAAGGGCCATACTTTGTTTGGAGGATAGAGAGAGATCAGAAGAAGAAGACTTTAATATGAAAATTTAATGGGTTATGTTAGACTGTGGACTGTGGAGGATCGTTAATTTGGGTTATGTAGACTTAATATGAAAATTTAAGGCGTAATTTGAGATTAATTTGGCTCTTTTTCTAATTTTTTTGTTTTGTTTTGAAGAGTAGAGAGGATTGTACACGTAATTTGATAAAGAATCATCGGAATATTCCACAAAATTCAACTTTACAAGTCATTTTTTTTTTTTTGTTGAACAAATTTCAACCTTTACAAGTCAAGTCGCCTAATATCTACTTTTTTTTCAGGTCACCAATATTATCTGAAAACGTTTTTTTTTTTTTTTACCAAAAAATTAATAATTTCACAAAGTTGTTTGTATACAATTTAAGAAAATAGTTAACAATTTTGGAGAATTACATGTATTAGATTAGATTTACGGCACGTTCATATATAATAACACAATCTATATATGGATGGTCTCTTTTTTTTTTACATCAATATGGATGGTCTCTTATATATCTAGTGTCATTCAGATAAATACAGCTATGTCTCTATATATGTACACACATCATGAGAAATAGGTTGTTTTCTATCGGTGGCCATGATTTCTCAAGCTTGTGACTTAATTCCACTTTGTGACTCGGCATCATGAACTTCAACCATGGTCATCATGATCTCGGCCATGTCTTTGGATTCCTTTGTTCGAAGCGCATAGTATTCAATTTTCTCACCGTAGATTCTTTGCAAAAATATATAGAACGACATTGCAAAGATGGTCACAACCACAAGAAACCAGCTGAATTGGATGTTTACCAATGATATTGCCCTATGAAGAGCTTTGACGCTTGAGCATCTTATGGTATGTTTACCCTCTTCAATGTGAAGAAAGCAATCCTTGGGAACCAAACTTGGCGTCCAAAGCATGCAAGCCATTGTCATAAGCCATATTCCTTGGAAGGAAACACTAAGTGACCGAACAAAACTCAACACGAAGCTGCTTGGTAAGGCGATTCCCAAGACTGTTGTGACCAAAGAGACAAAAACTACCAGTTGGAGCAACAAATGGTAGTGTCCCTCAACGCCCGTGTGGTCTGACGAGTGGAAATGGAAGAGGAAGAGTTGTTGGGCGAAGGCCAGGGCCGCGATCAAGTTGAGGAGGGCCCTATGAGCCACTGGCCTTGTTTTATCAAATACAATGGCGAAGGCTGCATAGGTGATGAAGGTGAGAGATATGCAAGAGTGTTCAAAGTTATGGAGATGGTTTGCTGGGATGGTCCCATCATTGGGATCAAATGGTTGGTGATTCTTTTGTCCAAGGAAGAGTTCAACAGAAATGGAAAGTGAGGAGCCTATAATGATCGCGAGAGGCTCTACATATCTTGGTTTGGATACGGGAAACCATAAAGGTGAAATGTATGATTTTGGGTGTAGAGAAAATAATTTGATGTGGCTAAAGAGGTGCCATAGACCAAGTGCAAAGAAGAAAAAGCCCGGTAGAATGTGACCCACCAATGTTCCCATGTTTGAAGCTTTTGGAGGTTGATATTATGGATAGTCCTATAAATATAACTTTGGAAAAGTAATGAATTGAAGATGACCATAAGAGTTGATGTCAGAGAGATTATGCACCATTTCTTGATTTTGCTTCAAGAATGATGATGCTTTGTGTTTAGTCATGTATGTGTAAGGCAAGTGAGAAGACACGATTCGATTTTATATTTGTAATAAATCGATCTCAAGTAACTTGCAAGTATAGACTTACGACCTTACGTGTATGTTTTACGTTATCATATGTTTATGGCCTTTCCAATATGTGCATAGGCTATTTGGGCCTCTCATTTCCAGTAAACTATAGATTAGGTCTTTTATGCAACTCAATTTAGAGAAATACAAACGTAACAAACCGATATGTTTGCAGAAATAAAGCCCTCTCAATAGTGATATTTCTCGAGGGGGGAAAGGAACGAGACAATATTCATTTAGCTATGGTGGACCTAGATATTTCTATTTTTGTTTGATTGTAGATCTGACCCTTATTACTCCTCCTAGGCTCCCACCTTCCATTATTCAGAGTGAATCCACTTGTACACAAAATATCTTAATTTTAACTTATCTAAGTAAGAATAGCTCTATTTTTAACACACACAAAAAAGAGAGGTAAGAATAGCTCATTTATTCTTCGAAGTTACGATCCAAAAGTTGTTCAAAAAAAATCAGATAATTCTTCTCTAATAATTCAAGCGATCCAAATAGAACCATAGCTGAAGAATAGCATCCAGATATATAAGACCATGGGCAACGCCGTAGTTTCGGTCCATCTCCTGATTTATTTGGATTTAAATTTAAATCATAAAAGCCCAATTACGAAAAAACGGTTCTTATTTGGGGACGTTTTTTGTCCGTGTACTTGGACACGTGGAAGCTGGTCGTCGAGAGAAAGTTCTCCAATTCTCTCTTCTATCTCGACTCCGTCTCCGTCTTCGTCTTGGGTCCGGTGGCCACACACGATCTGAACCCAGTCGCCGGCAGTCATCGCCCACCGTTTGGTGTTGCAATCTTTCTCTCTCCTTCAAACTCGTAAGCTTTAGAGTATATCAACCAGATGTTCCCAAAGCTTCGGTTCCTTCCAAATCATCTCATCACCACCAGGAACAGCCAGCTACGTCTCACTGAAGAGCAATCGCTTCTTCTTAATTAGATGAGGTAACTAAAATCGTTGATGATTGATTGATTGATTGATTGGTTCTATCTTGATTAGTTTGATTGGAACGCATAGAGAGAGAGAGAGAGAGAGAGCTAGTTTTATCTTGATTAGTTCTTCTTGTTGTTGTTGGATCATTATGTGATTAACCATTATGTGCGGTCACAAATCTGCCATATATTTAGTGTTCTAGAGATTACAAAGGTGCTCTGTTGCTAATTATTAGACTGCTCAGAGTTAGAGGAGTAATGTAGTAATATCAATAGAACTTGAGTTGTATTGATATTTATAGGTCCAGTTGCTGAAGACATGTTTCATTGGCAAGCTACAATAATGGGTCCTGCAGAGAGTCCGTATTCAGGGGTGTGTTTCTCGTTACCATTCACTTCCCTCCCGATTATCCTTTCAAACCACCAAACTGTAGTAAAGTTAGCTTTTGAAATGCCTCAAGGAATCAATGGCCTTAGATCAAAGTTCATAGTAAAGTCCTGCAGTAGATGATGACGGAGATTGTTTTTCTCCCTTGGCGCTGAATGCGACCTCCGTAAACGTTGAAGTCTATTATAACAAAGCTGTGAACTATACATTGATGGTCACTTTTGTATCCTATGTTCTAACCTTTTTCCATTCCATCATAACATGGATACACTTTTTAGCGAATTCCTTAACTTGTTATTGTACTTAGGTCTCGTTCCTACAGGTTCTTTTGTTGATCCGACAAATGGAGCACAGTAACACACAATCCGTAAGATTCTTGCTTTTTTGTTAATCTGATTTGTTTTTTAGAAGAGACTGGATGCTAACTTTGGAATTACTCTTCTTGTATTTATGCAAGGGTGCTGCAAAGGTCTCTATAGTAATGATCGGGTAACAAGCCATCATGGATTCTTATTTATGCCTTTTACATCTCACAGCTGGGATTTTAGTTGGTATGTATTTTATAAAATAATCTCACACTTGTGTTTCCTCTTTGTTTAGATGGTAATCTTATGTTATAACAATGTTAATGTTAATTTTTGTAACTTTTAAAATATTATTATTTTATTTGGGGGACCAAATACAAATAGACACCAATGTTCATACTAAAAATAAGAACCTTTCAAAATAATACTTTTAAATTTGGGGGACCAAAAATTGTCCCTAACCAATGCCCATGCTCACCTAACTTTTATTTTAAAATTAATGTTTTCAAAAGACGAATAATGACGTGAAAGTACCACTTTAGTTTAGCTTTATTGGCTTTAAATTCAAAAGCAATAACTATAAGTTTTCTTTACAAGGTCCCAAAGTATTATTAATACAAAATTCCAAACACCCATAACATCATGTCCACGTGGTCTCGACCGACCACTTCAACACCCGAAAAGCCCTGAAATATTTTAATACCATTAAATAAAGTAAAAAATTACACCCGTTCAATGCATATTAGTATATTACTCTTTTCTTCTCTCCAAAGATATATAATCTACTTCTTTATATATGTACTCACACACACATACAAGAGTCATCTAGATCTTTACTTACACAATCTAAAAACCTAGTTGTTCTTTATCAATAAAACAGAGAAGACCAAGAACAAGGCATGGCGAGATCACCATACTACGGCTCATCGTACTTAGACTACCTCTCTCTCCCAAACCCACATCTCTGTTTCTTCTTCATCGTCGTCTTCTTCGTGTTTTCCCTCACATGGTACTTGAACTACGAGTCCGTCCTCGAAGACACCCTTGACCAGCTCAAGCTCATCCTCATGTTCACCCCTCTCTTCCTTCTCCTCCTCGTCCACTTCTTCTCCGGCGGCCTTTCTTTCTACGTCCCCTGGCCTGAACAAGACTCTATTCACCGTGCCGGTTCTTCCCCTTGGGGCGTAGCAGCTGTGCTCGTGCTCATCTTGTTCATGGTCTCGTACCAGTCAGATTTCCAGGAGAGGTGGTTCCCTTTTGGGGGTAAGTAGATCGATCAAAGTTTATGACCAGCTTTAGTTATTCTCTAACTAGATATGGGAACAGCCATGTAAAATATCAAAGTACCTGAGTCTTAATTACGGTAATAAGAGATTGTATGTATTTTTCTTAAGATGACAGATTTTAGTCTGTCATGTGAACTTTAATATGTGTAGGAATGAAACTTTTTCCGAATGTCTTATCAAGAGGTTATATATGTAGATGAAGTTGTTTCAGCTAGCGTATGTTGCTCTTCTTTTTGTAAAAGTTCTTTTGGAAAATGAGATAGACTCAGATTTTTGGATGCAACAGAAAAGTTTGATGGATTAATGGTTGGCTAAAATAATTACTCTTGTGTAATACTAGATGTGAATAACTGAATATGGTGCTATTGTTTGTGTATATTGACTTAAACAACGAATGGTAGTAGTGTTTTTTTTTGTCTTCTTTGACAAGTGGGGGGCTGTTATTGTCTATGTAATATTTTCCGGGATTTTTCATTTTTTTTTTCTAAGAAATTGCAATAACTTTTGCCATTGCTTTTGCGTCCAAGTGCACTCTACTAGTACTGAAAGTAGTAAAAAAAAACTGATTTCGTTATAGAGCTTTTGTTTGAATCTCTCTAATTTGGCTCCCTGGAGTCATACTAAATCTCCTAGAATATACAGTTTTAGTCTTAATGATTCAGCTACGCACTACTTTTCAAGAATTGAAAGCAGCAGGAATAGTTGAATCGAAAACGTTGCATATTTTGTGTTAGTTATACAAATATAACTTTGATCCATCATTTACTATATATAATGGGAATTCCACTATAATGATACCAAGTGTTATTTTAATTTCAAGCTTGTTTTATGAGAAAAAGACATCGACGTATTTTGATTACATTCCCACCACTCCTTTATAAAGTTAGGGGTAGATTCTAGAGACTGATATCTATACGCAGAGCTGAAAGCGACATTGTCCCACTATAATTGAGCCAACTTTTCTAAATAATAGAAATTAAAGGGCTAAACTAATTATAATCAGAGAGATGATGACCAAGAAAAATGTACAACGATCGAAGAGTCAACTGTATATCTTAGAGATTTGAATAGTAAATGAAGAGATAATAGTCAATTTATGTCATTTAATAATAAAATAAAAATTTCGTTTTCTATGGCGTTTAAGTTCTCTCAACCGAACACATATCACAGGCTTTGGGTATATGACCTTCTCCCAAGTCAGAATGATAATTTAACAACAGCAAATTAAATAAACATTTTCCCCTATATATTCGTGTAGTGTATAATTGTATATATATATCGATGATCTTCACCAAATTTTAGATCACATATTATTTTTAACTTGGATATAATTATTTGGGTAACACATACGTCACAGAATATTGAGTCGAGATTCAATAAAATAAAATCTTTAGAAGACGTAGACAGCGATAATGCATGCTTAAAACAAAAGAAGAATCATATAGGAATTACCTACGTTGCAGCGCTAAACAGTATACTCACTCATCGTCATCGAGGAAGGTAAAAAAAAACATACCTTTTGAATTGGTCAAGCGGCTGATCATGCCTCATAGATCTGATTTATTCTTTACTCTTTAGTATGTATATATATGGACTAACACCGACACTCGTCACGCCGCAGAATCGGTCTAATGTTTCTAGCCCCTTACCATTGAGACCAGACGGTATTTGGTGAATTTAGTAACACCTTTGTTTTGGTATATGACACACTAATACCGTCTTGTCTCAGTCACCAGAACAGAGAAGTTGTAGCTCCTTCAGGAGAAAATTAAAAAGTGCTCAAGACTACTAAATTTTGTTGTTGATGTCTACTAACAAATTAACTTCGAGTAAGGATATATTCTCAAATGTAAAATCCTTGAATGCAAACTGTATTAACTAAAACTTCCATAAGCCTGAATTCTATAGTTTGCTTAATGTATGAGGGGGAAAATGTGGTTTATTCATTATCATGTTTATGTGACTTCATTAACAGAGCCTCTATGTTTCGAGTCATGGACGTTAGATTCATTTAGATTTTTTTTTGTAACTCTGTTTCAGAACAGAGTTCCACTGCAAAATGTTTGGGACGATTCTTTTGCAGATGTTTTTATACTTGTGATTTCACAACCTTGCATGCTCTCACAGTCTCACATGCTAGTTTTACAGTTTTACTGTGTCAAAATGTAAATTAGTACACTAATACGAAATACCAACTAAAGAAACTAAACCAACATTATCGGCCTAACAAGTGTTGATTTGGAAGAATGATATTTAACTACTTCATCCAGTGGTCGTCATAACAATCAGGATGTGAGGAATAAAACACTAAAAAATCTGTTCACAATGGTGCAACAACACCTCCAAAGCATTGTTCTACTAACTCCTATAACGTTTTTGAAAGACTCAACACTTTTGGTATATACATCAATCCCTTTCCTACCCATTTTTCTACCATAGTCCTACAAGGTTTTGACTACTTAAGACTCGAGACCCTTTTTGTCTATACATCAATCCCAATCCTACACTCTTGAAAAAGCTTCTCTTAGCCTTCAGATTTCTGCCCAGACACAATCTCGTCTTGCTGCATAGCCTGCAATTCAAGTAGGATCTTACGTACTAAAAGAAAAACACAAGCAAGTATTCACTCATAGGATCTTACGTAATAAAAGAAAAACACAAGCAAGTATTCACTCATAGGATCTTACGTACACACACACACACATAATAAAAGAAAAACACAAGCAAGTATTCACTCATAGGATCTTACGTACACACACACACACATAATAAAAGAAAAACACAAGCAAGTATTCACTCATAGGATCTTACGTACTTTTTCAAAAAATAGAATCTCAGGTCGAATATGCAGTTCTCGGAATTTGCTGAGAACACAATCCCAGTCTCCAATAACCTGGACAGCCAACATACATCACTCAGTCTCAGTCACAGATCGAGTAACTTGCGTGTCTTTTAACCAAAAAAGTCTAAGCTCTTTTACCTCTTTCTCAGAAGGAAAATGTCTGACCCATCCATTGTTTTCATAAGCTACACAGTTGTATCCATCTCCATGCGAGCAAACCTGTATGTATTAACATTGGAGTTGTTTCTGGTAACAAAATCTTTAATAGGAAATCCAAATGGAACTGAACGAACTAGATAATTTGGCCCTTACCATTGAGATAAGACGGTATCTAGTGCATGCACTGTCACCTTCGTATAGGTATATCGTTTTAATATCTATCTCAGTTGTCAGAACAGAAGTAGTATCGAATAACTCTCCTAGAGGCTCATCGTTCTCCCACTCAAGTGCTAAACAATACAAGAGTAATTAAAAGGGTAAATCTAGTGCATTATGCTAATGTGTAATGACCAATCTAACTTGAAAGCTTACCAATTGTGAAAACAGTTGGAAGTTTATTTATCATACGTTGAACATAGTTTGTTTTCCCACATCCTTCCTTATCACAAGGCATCTTAAGATGTATCCTGATGATCTGAAGGATCTTATCGAATGTAAGATTCTCGAATAATGCCTGTGATAACCAAAAACGTTTCTAGCCTCAGTTTCAAGAAAGATAGGTTTCTTCTCATTTGCTTAAGAGATTTAATTAAGGACCCAAAAAAAAAAAAAAAAAAAAT
>NC_025704.1:10472618-10514560 GCF_000633955.1 Camelina sativa
ATCTTATCGAATGTAAGATTCTCGAATAATGCCTGTGATAACCAAAAACGTTTCTAGCCTCAGTTTCAAGAAAGATAGGTTTCTTCTCATTTGCTTAAATAGATTAATTAAGGACCCAAAAAAAAACAAAAAAAATGGACTTGCCTTGACTTGTCTGAGTGAACCAGCATTGATGATCAGACCAAAAGAACGTTCAACTGGATATTCCATACCCATCTTGCATCTATTGCAAATCTTTTTCGCCACTTCCTTCACTTCAAAGTGTGAATTCCAGCGAGGCAGATGCTCCAAGATGTTAAGAAACAGGTCACAAACACCATTTGCGTCCTGAAGAGTATATAATAATAGACAAGAACAAAAAAAAAAAAACAGATGAATCTTGAGAAAGAAGTAATTAACAACACACATAAGACACAAAAGGGTTTTTAAAAGATGAGAGAAGAGACCAGAGGATGAGCGAGACTGAGTTTTTTGAGAAGGAAGATACGAAGTATGTCTTGTGGAAGAACAGATTCATCATCTGTGAGGCTGTGTTGTGCTTCTTTAACATAACTCATCAAAAAGTCGCTTAAGAAAACGCTAATCTTCCAAAGAGACTGCAAAAAAAAAATCACATTCTTGGAAACATGAATCAAAATTAAACAAAAAAGATTCAGGCGCTTGTTAAGTTGTGCAAAATCAAACCTTGAGTATCATATCAAAAGCTGAAACAGAAGTGGCGTTTAGTTTCTTCTCTTCAGATTCTTCTGCGGCTGAGTCTCTGAATGAGCACGAATTCTCATTGAGAAAATTTAAGGGAGAAGCATAAATTAAATTAAATTACTCGGAGAGGATGAGATTTTGACTACTTACGAAGAATCAACTGCTACAAGTTTCTTCACGTCTGATGGATCCATCTCCATGTTCAGGCTGGAATTGAAAACAAAACGTTCCGAGAAAACAAGAATTGAGCTTTTCTTTCTCGAGAAAATGGGGGTCAAGACTCAAGAGTGAAGAGAGGGAAGAAGAAGAAAGTGATCTATATAATTAAGAAGGGTCAGCAGAGTCAGTTGGGTGTTGTTCACGTGACGTGAGGGTCACGTGTTCTATTAAAGAATTGAGCGCGAAAACTTTTCCCATCGTCTCCCTCCCATGCCCCATGGTATTGAGAACTTTCGTCGGACACTTGGTGGGCACACTATCCATTTCTTGCACTACAACACCAATTCTCACCAAATTTCTTATCGTTTTTCAGAATAATATACCATGGAAGACAAGATCATCTATCACGCTTTCTGGGAATTGTTCTTGCTTGGTGTGACCATAGAGGGTTGGCGAAAGAAAGGTTGCTTTTTTTTTGTATCGCCCCCACTATTTATATATATATTGTCCAAATTTCACCATTATCCCGTTTCAGTTCAGTTTCGTCCTTCAATTGCAAATTTATGATCATCATTCACTATAAAGTGAAGAGATCTCTTAATTTTTCGTCTATACAAAACTACTACATGTAGATTTTTCTACCACTACTAATACATAGATATCTCTTAATTTATTTTGCTTTGCTGGCACTTAAAATCGTGGTGCAAAGAGATATCCCACTAACTGACATGACTTGCACTTGCTGCTATATTCAGAGCAATGTAACAGCTTTGATAGACATGAATCTTGAAAAAGCCAAGAACTTGAACGGTAATTTTACTGGGGAGAGATTCAAAAAGGGACATTTAAATTCTATTAACCGCAAAGATGCAGAGACAATAGACAAAACACCTATGACCAACTTCTTCCTACTTTGCATTGCGAGATTTCTTCAAAGACAAGCTACTACTGACCGATGAAGTTGGGATATTTGTTGTGTAAATCAGGTGGCGCGGCTGCACTGCTAGTAGAGCTAAAGAAGGAAGAATTGATAGATAGATCTCTTCGACGAATATAATACATAAAGGTTGATGCACCGAAAAATAAATCGTTGAGTGTATGCGTTCACGCACGGAAACCAACATTTAAAGGAAATGGCATCTGACAAAGACAAAAGTTGTATCACCATCCATAAAAGTCGAAGACATTGTTGTTTTCAGAAACTCTCAACCTCTTTACGGATCGTTGAGAGGATGCGGACAGCTGAAACTGTGAGGAGGTTCCAACACTTCTCAAGGATGCACACAAACACTCGTATACGGATATGTGAACATCCTTGAGAACTGAGGAAGGATTAGAGATTGAAGATTTAGGAGTATATATATACCTGCATGTTTTGATAACCAAACATTTCAGTTTCTTCTTCTTTGACGAATCAAAGAATTCAGGATTAAAGATCAGCTATGAGGGATCGTCACAAGGCTGTTCACAATTCAAACCCTAATAGCTTGATAGAAAGATCAATAATCATATAACTCGAGTATTTTCAAGAGTGGGAGATCTTTGAGCTTTCTATCAAGCTATGAGGGTTTGAACAGGCAGCCATTTTAATACATGTTGCTCACCAATTTCGACACTTATGACATCCAAATATAAACCAGTCGTTGCTCATGATGCCTTCAAAAGCCTTGTGATCATATTGTCACTTGGCCTGTTTAACCTATAAAATCAAAACCACTCCGAGCGTTGATTGGTTAACAACTGGTATATATATGTGGATGTCGCAAGTATAGTGAGATGCAGTGTATTCGTTATCTATCATCTGGTGGAAGAGAAAGGCTCTCTACGAATAACTTTATATATACTACTGGAAAGAAGTAAAAGCATTCATTAAAAAGTTTAAAACGGAAATATTGATTTGCCTTCGTATTTTCAGTTTGTGTCACATTTATTCTGGTCAAATATCTCATTTATTTTTAGAGTTAATCCAAAAAATTTTAGTCTAAAATGAGATTCCCTTTCTCCACCTTGCATGAAACGTTATATGAATCATCATCATCATCTTCGATTCCTATATAATATTTAATTTGTTGAATTTGGGCATTTTGTTTTTGGTTTTACTAAATTCTTATTTTCTGTTTAAATGCTAAAAGCAACAAATGGCCCATTTAGTCATTTATTTTATTTTATTTTGACTCGGAATTTGAATACATACTAGATTTTAACCCGCAGTACACTGCGTGCATATAATTTTTATTATTATTTATATTTTATATTATATCTTTTTGGTTAAATATTTGATGTTCTGCAAATAGAGGAATAACTAAATTTTTCGACCGTTTGTGTAGCCAAATGTTTATATTCATTTTTAACCCATAATATACTTCATGACTATTTGTTTGTTATATTTAGTTTATTTTGTTTAGGTTTGAGATTTTATTTAGATTTTTAATTATTACAAGAATAAAAAAATAAGGGATCTAAATACATAATAAGTCATTTATACACTATGATTAAGTCACATTTTCCTAATGATTTAATTATTTTACACAATCTTAGTTAAATCAACTTAATTTTATATGTCAAATATTCTAATATTAATAGTGTTTACAAATAATAAAATGAACATTTAACCCGTGTTAGCACAAATTTAATGATAGTTTATTAATTCCAACATGTTGTCTTTATAACCCATCTACTATATAACCATATTATATAGTATTTTAAACTTTTTTAATTTTACATATTCTTAATATTTTCAAATTTCATTAAGTTATTATATTAATTATAATATTTAAATAAATGTGAATCGAAATTCTTCTTACGTTAAGAATCAAAACTCACAGGAATTGGAAAACAAAATAGGTATCAAATTGTTGTTTTCTTGGTTTGCAAAAGATTCATAGATAGAATATTTTCAATACACAATAGAAGATGTAGTTAAAAATGTCATATTTTGTGTTTTCATATTGATTTTGCTGTAATTATTTAGTTAGAATGGAATGTAAAATATTTAGGAAAGAAAATCTGTAGTAATGTTATTTTTGGAAATTTTTGAAGGGTTAATGTTGTAAGTAAAAATTTAAATAAGCAAAACTTAAAGGGCATAACACAAAACGTACTTCAAAAATGTATAGATCAAAACTTCGATTGAAATTTATTATAATTAACATATATAAACTTAATAAAAATTTTAACTATTACGAATATGTAAAATTAAAAAAGTTTAAAATACTATATAATATGGTTATATAGTAGATGCGTTATAAAGAAGACATGTTGGAATTAATAAAATATTATTAAATTTGTATTAACACGAGTTAAATCTTCATTTTATTATTTATCAACACTACTAATATTAGAATATTTGACATAAAATCAAGTTGATTTAACTAATATTTTGTAAAATAATGAAATCATTAGGAAAAATGTGACTTAATCACAACGTATAAATTACTGATTATGTATTTAGATCTCTTATTTTTTGTTATAATAATTAAAAATCAAAATAGAATCTCAAACACTAAACAAAATAAACTAAATATAACAAAAAATAGTCATGAAGTGTATTGCGGGTTAAAAAATAATATAAATATTTAGCCGCACAACAACCGGAAAATTTAGTTATTCCTCTATTTACAAAACATCTAATATTTAACAAATAGATAAAACATAAAATATAAATTATAATAAAAATAATAGTCCTACGGTATACCGCGGGTTAAAACTTTAATGGCTATAGTTGTTTTTGGAAAACGCGAAATGTATAGATGTTGTAAAGATTTTATGGCAATAAACGTAACAAATGTTGATCAATTTAAGAAGTTTTAGTAATTGAGTTTCTGTGCAATGTTATTTTTGGAAATTTTTGAAGAGTTAATGTTGTAAATAAAATTTTAAATTAGCAAAACTAAAAGGGCATAACACAAAATGTACTTCAAAAATGTTAATATAGAAAAAAACATATTATGATTTTAAGAACATCTAATATTGTATTTGTTTAATTTGATTCTTAGTCAAACCGTTTAATTGTACTAGCTAGATAGAGTATTTTAAAAACTTTTCAAAATTTAAAATCTCATCGAGCGGGGTTATACGGCGGACGGGTTTGGATCGATATTAACAAAAATTTAAAATATTATTAACTTGATGTTACAACACGAATAAATCATCATTTCATTATTTTTAATACCATTAATATTATAATATTATGATTATGTTGATTAAATAACAATTATGTAAGAAAACAAATTGTCATGTGGCTTTTAGAATTTACAATCAATATACAATTATACAATCTTAAATACTAAATAAAACAAACAATATCAACATAATACTACAATTAAAAAATAAAAAATTATTCCACGGTGTACCGCAAGTTAAAATCTAATTTATTATATTTTGTCAACTTTTATCAGCCCGATTGAGAACAATTTTGTCGTATTTATTAAGTTGTTGAATATTAATTTATGGAGATTTTATTTGTATGTGCGGTATTGGCCTAGTATCAAATAATACTTTGAATTCCTATCAAAAAAATGTTTTGTTACACTAGCTTTTCTGTTAAATTTCTATTAAATAATGTTGTTGTACAAAACTATTGAATTTTGAACAACACTTGAATTTCACAGAATTAAGAAATTAATAAATTGAATAGAGTTCAATATAGCCTCCTTAGATATCTTTTCTAAAAAATATTTTAAAAGCAATCACACACACACACACATATATATATATATATATATATATATATATATATATATATATATATATAAAAAGGTAAAAACAGCCCCTAATAAGTAACCAATATATATATATTTTGTCAACAACTATATATAATAAACTCAATTGAGCCAATTTGGATGAACATTGTTTACATAAGTAATTTAGAGGAACCAATTATAAAATATTAGATTAGGACTCGCCCGATGCGCGGGTTTAGAGTTTTTAAAATAAAATTAAAAATAACAAAGAATATAAAGTAAATAGTTTTAGTAAGTAAAAACTATCTATAAAAGTAGATAGATACACCGAGGTGTCCAATGTGATATTTGGTGTAAAGAGTGTGACTCTGTGGTTGAGACTATTAATCATGTTTTCTTTGAATGCCCTCGCTCGTGTGAAGTTTGAGATTTATTTACGACTCTGGTCTCGTCAGGGGGTTTTCCATATAAGTCGGTGTACTCGAATTTGGAATTTGTTTTATGGAGGGATGCCTCTCAACAGGGTGATCCTGATCAACTTCTTCAATTACCATGGATTTTATGGGCAATCTTGAAGGCCATAAATAAAAAAGTTTTTCAAGGTTTAGAGATCGAGGTGAACGATATAATTAATCAGGCTTTGGGCGATAAGTTAGCCTGGGAAGAGGCGCTCTCTTTTACGGCGGTCATGTAAGCTCTATCTCCGTCTTCGGATGTCCAGGTTTCTTCACTGCATTGTCAGATTGATGGTCTTGGAAAACAACCAATGTGCATTCAGGATTGGGCTGGTGGTGTTGCGTTGGTGAGAAGTGAACCTTGTTGTAGGGGGCCAAGTTTCTAAAACGGAGCCCCTTCCCCCTGCATTCGGAGTTAGAAGCGTTGTTGTGGGCCATGAAGCGGATACGTACTGCATGGATCGCTTGTCAACATTTCGAGACTAATTGTGCTAAGCTACTCACTATGGTGCAGCCCCCTGAAGATTGGTCGTCGTTCTCCATCATGCTCAGAGCCGGCGCTGAGACTTTGGTGGTTACAAACCAAAAAAAAAAGAAGGTAAAATTGTATCTTCTGATAGTCGAACTTGCGACCTCAAATCTTAGGTAGAAGTATGTTTCCAGTAGAACTAATGAATTTTTGGGAAAATTTGGGCCGATTAAATACTTATTCTAAAGACGGCCGCAAGCACCAGCTTGGCTTGCTTGTATCCTCCCCCGGTTCTGATCATGCTCAATGAGTTTAACTCGCTGGAGTCCTTCCCACTATTCTCCATCTCTTGGATCCCGCATGCGTCAAATACAAAGGCGGATTGTCTTGCCCGTGTTTCGCGTTGTAACGCCCGCGAACCGAAATCCCGGTTTAGGGATTGCATCGGTCGATGCACTATATGCATCGGTCGATGCACTATATGCATCGGTCGATGCAAGGTTGAGTTCCTGCATTTTGACTTAAGTTAAACACTGCGTTTTGGGTAAAGGAAAACCCTTAAGCTCGTGTTTTGTCTCATTAGGGTGTTTAGCCGCTTTTGAGAGAAACGAAAGAGAAAGAGAAGAGTTCTTGGTGTTCTTAAGTGTTCTTGGCGATTTCTTAAAGTTTGGGGTGTTTTCTGGTGGGATCTGAGGCTTAGAACGTTGTAGAAGCTTGGTAGGAGTGTTTTATTGCTTGTTCCAGGTTCAAAATCGTCTTGGCAAAGGTAAGTACAGGACCATGGCTTATCTAAGCTAGAGAACTCTTTAATCTGCTTGTTGTGTGATGTTAGACTTGTTAGATCATTGCTAGGGACGTTAGGAAGCTTTCTTGTGGCTTGGGATCAAGTTTTGTGGTTGTAGGAATGAAGATCCGACAAGAAGCTTCGGGGAAAACACGATGCTCGGCATTGCATCAGTCGATGCATATCTTGCGTCGGTCGTTGCAAGTGCAAGGACGGCGCGTAAAACTCTAGGGTTTCCGTGTTATGTCGAGCATGTGTCGGTCGATGCAGATTGGGTGTCGGTCGATGCAGCTCCTGTGTCGCTCGATGCATCCCCATGTGGCGTCGGTCGATGCATGTTGGTGTCGGCAATGGCGGACCCAGTAAAGGGTAAGGGAGGTCACTTGACCTGGTGAATTGTCAAATATAATTTTGTGCATAGGAAAATACAAAATTTCCAACAGCACAGTTGGTAATTCTCTATGTTTTGACACTCCCAAACCTGGTTCAATTCTCCAATGTTACACCATTATTGTTCTTTTTTTCAATTCAACTTAAATGCATATCATTTTTCTTATACATCTATTATTTTCTTTAAAAAGTTACAGTTTTTTTCTTTACCTTTTTTAAAACTGCTTATGAGAATTATTTTTTCTTAGTGTTTATGAAATATCATTACAAAATAAACTATATGATATTGTCTTAAAAATATTTTTTGACCTCCCTAATTTTTTTGTCTGGGTCCGCCACTGGGTGTCGGTCGATGCAGAGTCCTGGTTTGTTATTGTTGATTGTTGATTGTTGTTTGATGGTTAGAGATGACTCTATTGCTTGTGTGTATAGCCCAGTAGATGGGAGGATTGTCTTACTGAGTGTTTATAAAATACTCATGCATTTACAATATGTGTTTGTGGTGTAGGTAAAGGCAAAGTGTGATCGTGGAATCAAGGCAATGAAGAGGAGGATTTTCTAGGGACTCGGTTTAATGTTGTCTGGCATTGCTAGGTTGCTAGAGTTGGGTCATTAGAACATTGCTAGATTGCTGGTTCTATGTTTTCCTGTTATTTGATTATTGGATATTGTTGATGTTATATTTATGATTATATTATTGGATATTTATTGGTATTGTTATTCCGCTGTTGGTGGTGATTGTGATTAGGTGGCTAGTGGGTATGGGACCACTAGTTGTAGTTTATTTATTATATTATATTTATTATTTATTATTTTTGTTAAAAAGGGTCGGTCCTTTCACGCGTTTTCTTATCTCTGAAGTTTCTTTTGTAAACCCCTTTCCTGAGGCTTTTGGGCAACTTACATTAGAATTTTCTTTTAATTTATTGTTTGGTTGAAAAAAAAAAATAGATACACTTTTAGTTAAAGAAAACAATTGTACATGAGTTCAAAGTTATTAAGATAAAATTTAATTAACAAAGAATATATATTTAATTCTTTTCGTAAGTAAAAAAAATTTATAAAAGTAAAGAGATAAACTTTTAGTTATAGAAAATAGTTTTTTTTGCTTGCTATAATACACTAATGTATATCTATTTACAAATCTACTATCTACATTACCACTAAAAATGTATTTGTATACACACAAATATTTTACTGTTAAAGTATACTCTTTAATATTTACTACTACCAACAAATTGTCTTTATAAACACATTAAATAACCTATTATATGTCTCTTCACTTTAAAATTTTTATAGTTACAAAAATGCATATGTTAATTTTATATATTACAATAGCAGTCTTTTTGAATAAATTATTTGATTGGTGAAAAAAATATGAAACAATCTATTTTTATTTTATTTTATTTTATTTTACTTCAACAGTCTCTTTCTTTATGTAAAGGTGAATACTTATATTTTTTTTAGAAACAGTAATTAATTGTATAATTTTCACAATCATATTTTTTTATCTTATAGAAAAGTAATCCTTTTTCTTGTAAAATTAGAACCTTATATAATTTCCTTATAATGATCTTTTCTAATTTTTAAAGCTGTTTAAATTTTATAATTTTCCTATAATTGTCTTTTATTTTTTTTAAACTGTTCAAAACAATTTTTTTTTAACTTTTGGAAGTTTAGAAGGGTTTTTTTTTTCTTTAAAAGATTTTGAATAAAATTAGGTTTTCTTTTCTCTATTTTTTTTTCTATAAAACATTTTATGGTAAGTTTTGAATTTCTACATTTTTATTTTTTACACGTGTCAATATCTGAGTGATACAATTGACACGTGTCAAAATCTTGTTAATTAGTAATTTTGTCATCAAGCTTTATATAATTAGATATACTAAATAAAAGTAAAAGCTATAAGCTCATAATACTGTCCACCTAGGATTTAAAACAACTAATCGGGATTCGACATGTCAGTGATTAACATTTTTTAAATTTCCAGAATTTTTATATTAAGATTTTTTTACACGTCCAATAGGGATCAAATATCTCAATAATTGACATTTTTGAAATTATGTAAAATTTATATATTAAAATATTTGAACTACGAATGAGCATGAAGCTTGATTTATCAGGCGTCTAAATTCAAAAATTTATAAAGTTTAAAATATTATAATTAATGAAAATTTTTAAAGGTTTGTCTGATGGTCAAAGAAATTAGAAATGGTTTAGTATATACAAAGTCACCAGTTCGAATGATCCGTCTCGCCTAGACGTCCAGTTAAATTCATGATTCTTTTGATCAGATTTGATTTTCTAGCACAAGTCATTTTTATATTTTAAAAAAATTGTGTATCTGAAATAAAAGTTTTGCCGTAATAGTAATTTAGAGTTTTCTATAAGATAATATTTCATAACTGTCATCAATCATATAAAATATATCAAATAAACCGTGGGTTCAAAACCTAGTTATATTAAAAGATAAATTATTTTCATAATTTACTATTTTTTGTCTAGATACAGTAATGATTTAAAGGTAGTTTATATTGTACTATAGTCTATCTTATTTCTTTATATTTTAAATTGAAATATTAGTTGTTAATGAATGTTTATGTTGTTTAATTGGTTTGTGAAAATTTATTATATACTTACTACAAAATTTTGTTGAATTTGGGCTAAAACAATTTTTTTGTTAAATACACATTTTTTTAACATTTAACATAAATTCATAATTGGTATGAGAAAAGCGTTAATGTTCCTTATATCTAGACAGAAGTTGTGCACATTTAGAAGCTTCTTAAATTAGTAGAGAGTCTCCAATTTGTGCCCAATAATTTTTGGAAAGAGCCAATGGAGATTTAAGGCATTTGATTCCAAATAAGGCAGTTTGAGTCTTGGATGAATTTGTGTTTGATCATGTGTGGTTTGGTGCATATATGGACATGTGGAACTTGAAGAAGTGTAAATGATTTTTCTTTGAATTTGATGTCCATATCACTAAGATAAAATACCTACCAAAAAAACTAAGGGGGGTGTATTCAACTTGACATTTTAAGTGATTTGTGTGAAACTTACAAATCCTATGTTATTCAATCATGTATTTTAAAAAGTCTATTAAAATCCACTGTTATTGAACTGATGATTTAAAAAATCTACTTTAAAATCCACTGTTATTCAAAATAGTTTGTGGATTTGGATTTTAATGATTTTTGAGATTCGGAAGGATTTAGGTGGGATTTGTTTAGTTAAAAATAGAGAAATCCAAGGAGGGTGTATTCAACTTGACATTTTAAGTGATTTGTGTGAAATTTACAAATTCTATGTTATTCAATCATGGATTTTAAAAAGTCTATTAAAATCTACCGTTATTGAACTGATGATTTAAAAGTCTACTTTAAAATCCATTAAAATCTCTTGTTATTGAACTGATGATTTAAAAATCTACTTTAAAATCCACTGTTATTCAAAACAGTTTTGTGGATTAGGATTTTAATAATTTTTAGGATTTTGGAGGATTCTAGAGGATTTGTTTAGTTAAAAATACAGAAATCCAAATCCCATGGTTTTAGGTGGGATTTGAAAGAATTTTACAGAAAATCATATGAACTTACCTAAAATCTATCAAAATTCTAAATTTCCTAAATCCCATCAAATTCTCCAAAATCATGGTTTGAATACACCCCCCCAAATCTCATGGTTTTATGTGGGATTCAAAATTCCAAATTTTTTAAATCTCACCAGATCTTCTAAAATCATGGTTTCAATACACCCCCTAAGTGAGTGTCCATATCGACCCTGTTTATGTCTAGATGGGATGATTGTCTAAATCTAACAAATGGGATAAAGAAAGCTTCTTTTACCACTTACCGGCCAACGCATCAAACTGAGTTGTGTTACAAGTGTTGAATTTGGAAGAATGATATAAACAACAGGATGTTGAATTTAGGCAAAAACAAAATACAGACAAGCCTATTCACAGTTGTGTAACACCACCAAAACATTGTTCTACGTACTCCTATAAAGGCTTTGACTTAGACTCAGAACACATTTTGTATGTACATCAATCCCTTTCCTGCACCATTGGAAGCCACTCACTCAATCATCAGATCCCAGCGCGGAAAACTTCTAGTTCCCCTCTTGCATAGTCTGCAATTCATATAGGAGGATCTGAGAACACACACATAAGCAAAGGAAAAAACAAAGAAGAAGCAAGTATTCACTAAAAGGAGCTTACGTTTTCAAAAAATAGAATCTCAGGTCGAATATACAGTTCTCGAAATTTGTTGAGAACACAATCCCAGTCTCCAATAACCTGGACAGCCAACATACATCACTCAGTCACAGATCGAGTAGCTTGCGTGTCTTTCACCATAAAAGTCTAAGCTCTTTTACCTCTTTCTCAGAAGGAAAATGTCTGACCCATCCATTGTTTTCATAAGCTACACAGTTGTATCCATCTCCATGCGAGCAAACCTGTAATATTACCTATATCTCAGAACAGTAATGTCTGAGTCTGACAAATGTATTATTTTCATACGCTATACAGTTGTATAGATATTTCATGCGATCAAACCTGAATATTAATATTTGGAGTTGTTTCTGGTAACATAGAAAACTTAAATGGAACTGAAACAAATTAGATACTTGGCCCTTTACCATTGAGACGAGACGGTATTTGGTGTATGGACTGTCATCTTCGTATTTGTATATCTTACGAATATCTATCTTAGTCGCCAGGACAGAAATTGTATTGAAATATCTCTGTTCCAGTCTCATTGTTCTCCCACTCAAGTGCTAAAAGCAATATGAGAAAACATGCTCAAAACTACTGCATTTTGTTGTTAATGCTACTAACCATAGCTTATCATATATAGGCTTACCAATTGTGAAAACAGATGGAAGTTTATTTATCATATGTTGAACATAGTTTCGTTTCCCGCATCCTTCTTTTTCACAAAGCATCTTTGCGTTGAGCCTGATGATCTTAAGGGTAGTCGCAAATGTATAAATCACAAGTGCAGACTGTGATTACCCAAAAACGTTTCTAGCATCAATCTCATGTAAGACTTGACTCTCTTTCAGTACTAAAAACAAAATGAAAAAAAAATGACTTGCCTTGAATACTCTGAGTGAATTAGCATTGATGATCAGACCAAAAGAACATTCACCAGAATACGCTCTATCTGTCTTGCATCTAACGCAATTCGTTTTCGCCGAATTCCAGCGAGGTAGAAGCTCGAAGATGTTTAGAAACAGCTTAGAAACACCGTTTGCTTCCTGAAGAGTATAGTAAACAACAAAAACATATGAAGCTTGAGAAAGACGTAATTAACACACGTAAGACACAAAGGTTTAAAGATGAGAGCAGAGACCAGAGGATGAGTAGTGAGACTGAGATTGTCGAGTAGGAAGATACGAAGTATGTCTTGTGGAAGAACAGATCATCATCTATCAGGTTGTGTTGTGCTTCTTGAACATAATTCCTCAAAAAATCGCTTAAGAAAACACTAATCTTCCACAGAGACTGCACAAATCACATTCTTAAAAACATAAATGAAATAAACAATATCGATAAAAAATTAGATTCAGGCTAGTTACGTTCTGCAAAAATTAACCTTGAGTATCATATCAAGAGCTGAAACAGAAGTGGCATTCAGTAACTTCTCTTCAGATTCCTCTGTGTTTGAGTCTGAGAGTTCTCTGAATGATAGACAAGCATAATTAAAGCATACTCTACAGACAAAGGCTTAATTAAAGGATGAGATTTGACTACTTACGGTTCTAATTTTAGGTCAATTTCTTCGAATTTCCTTAGTTCTTGAACCTCTAATGGATTCATCTCCATGATCTGGCTGGGACTGATCTTTCTGGATTTTCCCAGATCTCTCTGCCCGGACACAACCTGGTCCCTCTGCCTAGCCTGCGATTCATGTAGGTGGAACTGAGAACACACACATAAGCAAAGGTACAATACATAAGCATGTATGCAGTCGAAGGAGCTTAAGTACGCTCTCAAAAAACAGAATCTCGGGTCGAATATCGTGCGTTAGGAAAATGTCGACAACACTCTTCCAGTCTCCTATAACCTGGATAAGTAACATACCCTCACTCAGGTACATATATCAGAGTAACTTGCTTGTCTTTTACAAAAATGTCTAAAAGCTTTACCTCTTTCTCAGAACCAAAATATCCGACCCAGCTACTGTTTTCATAAGCTATACAGTTGTATTGATCTCCATGCAGCAAGCCTAAATATTAACATTAGATTTGTTTCTGGTACTTCAATATTAACATAAGCTATACTATAACTAACACAACACACTTCCTTAGACTCTAACAAGTAAACAACACAAACCTTAAGTGGGCTTAACTCCAGCCCATTACTTCTAAGTCCACAACTAGGCCTGGGCATTCGGTTAACCATTCGGTTTCGGTTCGGTTGTATTCGGTTTCGGTTATTTTGGATATAGTAATATAGTAACCATTTGGATATTTTTGAAATTTCGGTTCGGTTCGGTTCGGTTTCTTTCGGTTCGGTTTCGGTTTGGTTATTTAAATAAATAACCATAACTAACATAAATTATATTAACATTAACCAAATAAACCAAATATAACCAAAACTAACCGAATATAACAAAAATTAACCAAATATACAATAACAAAAATACAAAAAAGGGAAAAATATTGATTCAATTTTACAAAATAGTATTTAACTTTGTAAATTCAAAATAATAACATTTACATATATTGATTATTTAAAATATTTAATTGTTTTGAATCTAGAAATAATTTATATTTTAAGTTTATTTTATAGTTTTGCATAATATTAAGTATATAATATTTGATATCTTCTAGGTTTTCGGATATTTCGGTTAACCATTTAATTGTCGGTTCGGTTCGGTTCGGTTTCGGTTAGTTTGGATATAGATTTTTACTAACCATTCGGGTATTTGAAGAATTTCGGTTCGGTTCGGTTTAGTTTTTTTCGGTTCGGTTTCGGTCGGTTATTTGGTTATCGGTTATTTTGCCCAGCCCTATCCACAACAACAAAATAGCAATCTTCTCCTTCCTCTTTTCTTTTCTCCGTACGATCACTTCTTCTTCTCCATCTAACTTCCAAGCTTCTTGTTCTTCATCATCTTCTCACAGATTCTTTCTTTCTTTGTTGCAGGATTTAATCAAGAACTCAGTTCTCAACAAAGGTACCACCATCTTCAGGGCACAAGCGATAAGAGCAGAGAATAGTGACGTGAAGTTCACGTTTTTGTTGGGTTCTGTAGAATGCTTTTCCGTAAGTGAAGAGGGGTCTCTCATCGTTTTGTGCTGTTTCACTGTTTGAATTGGGACAACATCTTGGATCTTCATTGTATTACAAGAAACTAGGAGAGTTACCCGCACGCTTGTGCGGGCAGGAACTGAATAGAAAAAAAAAAATTTTAATTCTGTATAATGTTGAATCAAATTTTTATTATATTTTAAAAACCTGTTTAATTTTTTTAATTTTTATAGTAGTTCGTATGTTCAAATATAAATTATCTTTTTAAGTTTCGTATTAAATATTATTTTTTCACTTTTTAAAATAATAAAATGAATAGTTAATAAAATGTTTATAGTATTAATCTACATATGCAAAATATAAATTGAAATTTTAAAGTCCATTTTTAAAGTTTAATTGAAATTTTAAAGTCCATTTTCAAAGTTTAAACCCAAATTTACCGTAACAAAGTTTTAAATGAGCCAAATACAATTGTTACGGTCAATTTTAATTACCTTGATATAATAATTTGGGACAATATAATATGTAATTTCGTTTAGACCATTAAAATAATATTTTAAGTAACCCATAAATGTACTTCTATTTAGACCATTCTTTTTGGTACTATATATATTCAAAATTATACTAAAGTTTGCATATACAAAAAGTTCATTAAGCCACTGTATCTTCATTTCTGAGTCCATTCTTTATGATTGAGTCCCTGAACTCTCACTTTGATGCTCCATCACATGGTTTATGTAATAACGTCCAGCAGACTCAGACCTGTAAATATATAAAGTGTATGAAACAAAATTATTTTAACATCATACATAATCATATATAAAGTATATAAAGTTATTTTCACATATTCAAATCTTACATAGCCTAGTGATGCTCTAGTCCTTCGAACTGTGGTTTTATAAAGATCTTCTAATAGGCCAATGTGTTTTCGATACATGGTGCACCTATAAACATTTGCAGTTTAAAGTGAATATATTTGTTACCTTATGAAGATTATATCAGAACTATTTTATGTTACACACCGCATTACACAAAACAAAGGTTCGGATTTGTATATGAGATGACACCCGTTTGATTGCCATTTAGACATGAATTGAGAAGTGTAGTTGTCTTTGACACAACATTTCACAGTTTCATTCCTACATGTTTATCAAATTAATAAAAAAATTTAACAGAGACAACTTTAAAACGTAATTGTCCTAAAGGTAGAGTAAATGTCTTTTACCTACCATTCAACAACGTGACAACATCATTACTATTATTGGCACTCTCAGGTCTTCTTTTATCTTCCACATCTACTATACACTCACAGACAACTAATTTGGGAAAAAGACAGAATTTAGCTTTCCAAAGTGTTGCAAATCTATATTTGGTAAAAGTTTAATTCATACTTTTCTAAGGGAGGGACCAATACGCAAAGTTACAACAAATCCTATAAAGATTCTAGATTCCCGAACACAAAGTTACAATTAACTATACTCACATATTGTACCATATCAATATTAAATTAATTAACGAAACACTTACCGAAAGAGATGGGATGATTTATTTTTCCATGATATATATCATCCAAATACTCGAATCAAAAGTAATTCTTTGGACTCAATTGTTGGACCAGCGTCATAGTGGTATCGTCCGTGAATTTAATTTGATAAGGATGATGAGTATTCCTCTCATTCATGGTTGGATTGATTACTTTAAAATTTCTAATATCATACCATTCAACATCGTCGATATATTTCTGGAGTTTAGCGAGTGTATTTGGTAAAAAAGTAGTTTTGATTGTGTTACTCTTCACAGTTTAATAACAATTGTGTAGGAAGTCGTATATATAAGAATTGTTAAAAAATGAACTTTAAGTAAGAATGATGTTCAGTTAACGATACTAACCTCTACATCCACAAGAAGCAGTACTCTTTTTGTAAAGAACTCGCTGATACTCCAAGAATGTAAGACCTTGGCGTGTATACGCCAATTAGTTCTTTCGGGAAGAAGATCAATTAGACCTTGACCTTGGCGCTAATCGAATCTCATGATTTTCTCCAATTAGGGTTTTTCCTGTTTCTTCTCTGTTATCGAAAACGAAAAGGGGATTCCAGATTTGTAAGAATACAAACAGTCACGATTAAACGTTGCCTCTTAATCGTTTTAGTGTCTCACCTTTTGTTTGACTATTAAATATTTTTTAATATTTATTATTATATATATAATTACAGATTAAAGATAAAGTTTGTAGTTAATAGTTATGATGTAAAATTATATATACATTTTATGACACAGCTAACAATTATATGTTTATAAACAACATTGTTGAAACCAAATAAAATATAATCATGTGAATTTTTTTAATAAAATGTTCTTAGACCATCTACAATGTATTTATCTTTTATTTTATAATATAAAATAAGTCAAAATTAGAAAATGGTTTTTTCCAATATGAAAGTCTATATCTGACTATTAAATAGAGGTAGTGTTAAAGATATTAAAAATCACTTTATTTAAGAGAAAAAATATAATTCAAGTCTAAATATCCAAAACAATTATCCAACTACACACCATAATTATACAGTCTCAAATACCTCTTTGAAAACAACATTAAGTGTTTTATTCTGGCATTTCCCATCTTTATCTGTAATTAATACCTTTAAGCATTTTCTGGTTGTGACTCGAGAGAAGGCAACATAAAGCTGTCCCTGTGTGAAAACCGGTTTCGGTAGAAACAATCCAACATGTTCTAGCGTCTGACCTTGACTTTTGTTTATAGTAATTGCAAACGCCACGGTAACAGTAAACTTTCGTCGCCTCATACGAAAGGGAAACTTTGCATCAGGTGGACTAACATACATCCTAGGGATAAGTACTTTATCACCAACCTTTTTCCTCTCACAATTCTTGCTTCGATTACATGATTGGTCATATGAGTAATAATTAACCTCGAACCGTTACGCAAACCTCCCTTAGGATCTATATTCCTTAGCAACATGACAGGTGCTCCTATTTTCAATGTTAAAGCATGACTTGACAATCCAGAAACTTATATACTGTTTAGGAAATCCTGAGTGTAGATCATATTATCATGAGCACTTTTATCTGACGTTTCAATACTATCAGAGTTAAGATATCGTCTCTCCTCACCTGTAAATAAAAAAATAAAGATGGAATTTTAGATATGTGATATCTTGTTTTTTGTTGGGTTTTAAGCCTTGTTTTTGGTTAGTTTTGTTGCATAATCTTAACATTCTAGGTTGTTTTAGGAGCATATGCATCTAGTGTGCTACCTCTCAGGTTCTTGGAGTAAAATCATCACATTTGGAGCATTTGGACTTGTTTCGATGCAAAGAAGCAAAGAAGAGTGAAGTGGAGAAGAGGCACTTGATCACCACCATCAGCGGCCAAGACCACCGGCAAAACGGTGGCCGAGTGAAGCAAGTGGTCAAGACCAGCAGCCAAACACAAGCCGATGGAACAGGAGACGAACTTGATCACCACCATTAGCGGCCACCTCCCGCGGCCAAACCTTTTCCGCGTGAAGCCAGCGGCCACATCCCGCGGCCAAACCATGCCTGCGTGAAGCCATCGGCCACCTCCCACCAGCCAAACCTTGCCCGCGTGAAGAAAGCGGTCAAGACCAACAGCCAAACAAAAGCTGATGGAACAGGAGACGCACTTGATCGCCACCATCAGCAGCCACCTCCCGCGGCCAAACCTTTTCCACGTGAAGCCAGCGGCCACCTCCCACGGCCAAACCATGCCCGCGTGAAGCCATCGGCCACCTCCCATTGGCCACCCCCATCGGCCAAACCTTGCCCGCGTGAAGCCATCGGCCACCTCCCATCGGCCAAACCCTGCCCGCGTGGAGCCGCCAGGCTCCTCACTTGTTTTAGTTTTGATCCGGGTTTAAACCGGTTTGAACTGGATTGACCCGGCTCCCTTTTATCCTTTATCTTATATTCTGTTTAGCAGCCACTTAGGGTTCTTAAGCTTATCTACTCTTGGTTTGTTGAATGATTGAGTACTTCTAAGTTTTTAATAGCAATTTCTCCTTTAAATCTCTTATTATGATTTCACAAAGATCAAACTCTTTCCTTTGTGTGATCATGATGATGAGTGAGTAGATCCTTAAAACTTTGGGCTAGGTAGATTAAGGAGATAGATGATTGATCTTTGATGTCTAAGGCTTTATTTATGTGTTAATTATCTTGATTAGTGTTAATAATGCTAGATAGCCTTGATCATGCTTGAATCTAGACATTAGGATTTCCATGCCCATAAGATGTTTGATGAAATTCCCGAACCAAATTAATCAAGAGCTTTGTATTCCTAGCCAATGGAAATTGATGATTAGGGTGCTTAGTGGTATTTAGACTTGTTCTTAATGCATGTTTGCCTTGTGATTGCCTTTGGAAATTGTTGATTATCACTTGATTAGCATAGGAATCTCTATAACGGAAATGAATTGATTTGCATAAGTGTTCTTAGCCATAGGATTGTTCTTGATTGTTGCTTAGACATCTAGGATTGGTTAGCTATCTCCCAAGTCAATTACCTTGCCTAAGGTTCACTTGTTTAATCTTGATTTAAAGTTTGTTGCTAGTTGTGTTTTGTTTCTTTGAGTTTGCATTGTTTGAATTGTCTTGTTTTCTTTCTTTGAATCAGTTTGTTAGTTAAGATTGTTACAAAAGAACCTTTTCCTGTTTAAGAATAGATTAAGCATATTTGTGTATTCTTAGTGAGTTGATTAATGCAAATTGTAGATTGATAATTTAATTGATAGAAAAATACTACATCAATATGTATTTAATATTAGTATTTTTAAAAATTATTACTTCAATATCCATATTCCATATCCTATTTAATTTGCATACCTGGTAGCTTGCTAAGCATAAATTGATTTATCTTATCAACATCATCATTTCTTGGACTTAGAATAGCTCTTTCCCTATAGAACGTTGGATCAGTTCTGCTTGCAAAATTTTCACCTTAGTTTTCTTTAACTATTGCTTGAATAGGATTTCCACTTGTATTCATTAATAAATCATCCGGAATTTCTATCTCCATATCTCCACTTTGTTTTGTTGCTTTTGCCATCCCCGATATCAAGAAGCCACTTTGAAAAAGTGGCGAGAGCACCCGCATCCATACTATTATGTGCCTTGCCAAGTCTCAAATTTTCGGTAAGTTTAAGAACCTTACAACTATTCCAAAGAACAGATGAGTTGATAGATGCTAAAACTGTCGTTACTCTTCCTCCTTCTGTAATAACATGTAGAATCTGTCTAAAATCACCTCCTACCACAACAACTTTACCTCCAAAAATCTGGTCACATCTTATGATATCTCGCAAACTCCTATCCAAATTTTCGTAACAAAGTTTGTTCATCATTGGAGCCTCGTCCCATATTATGAGCTTTGCTTCTCTAATTAAGTACCAGCAAGATCAGATTCAGCATCGATCGTACACACAGAATATTCATTAAGATTGATTGGAATACCAAATCTTGAGTAATCCGTTCTACCACCTTTCAAAAGCAAAACAGCTATACCACTTGAAGCAACATTCAGAACAATATTACCTTTAGACCTTATATCAGCACCAAGAATAGTCCACAATAAAGTTTTCCCAGTACCACCAAATCCATGAATAAAAAACATACCACCTTTGTCGTGATTCACAGAGTGAATGATTTCTTCATAAACATGTCTTTGTTCCTCAGTTAGCATAGGTAACAACTCATTGTACAATTCCTGTTGTTTATGAGGCTTATATATTCTCTTATCTGCGATAAGCCTATTTACACCTGTGTTCATCATACTATTATCTGGTTTAGGCATTTTCTCGAAGGTCGTAAGATACGTCCCATTCGATTGCAACATCAGTTCTATTTCAATTAAACATATATTTTCTATCTAAGCCCATGTCAACATTAGAACTACAACAGTAAAGTCAAACACTTATTTATAATTTTGTTTTGCGGAAAAATAAATTACATTCAATTAACAAAATAACAATTTTATGTACCTGGATCTTTCATGCGTTTTCTCAATATTTCTCATGATTTAAATTACCCTTTTCAAACTGTCAAATTTGTTATAGTTATCTCAATATTGCATACAATTCTTTATTAGAACTAAATTAACACCCAAAAAAATCAAAATTATATGTTTAGCTTAATGAATCTGACTTCTACTGTTTTGGCTCAGCATGAATTTATAGTTTATAAGAAATATTATTGAAGATTTATGAAGATAATTTTGTTAAGTTTAGATATATTTCAATTTTTATTTTTAGATGTATAGCTTTCTTGTAAGATCCAAATTTGCATGCTTCAGTCACGTAATTGTTCCACACATACATGGAAGTGTCGGCTCTAAGCATGTAATTAGGGTGCAAAGGCATAACGTCTACTTTGTTTTTGATAAATTTGTACATAACTTAAGGTACACTTAATAAAACAATTGTTTTTTATATATACTTGTGAAATTAAATTATTTATAGTTTTGTACAGGATAAATAATATTAATGAGACATGATTGAATCCTAGTTAAACACCATTAATATATATATGAAAAATTTGAATCTAAATAAATCGAGCTCTGATAAAGATAGCTACTTAGGAGGCACATGAATAGTTTGGGATGGATTGATCATAGAAAAGGAAAAAGATTGAGGGAAGCTTGAGTTGAAGGAGGCGAGATGGAGACAGCGTTGAACTACTGCAACATAGTCCATCACCACATGCAGTTTTCGAGAGGATGTCCAATGTTATTTATCTTCCTTGATGGCCAACTTGAGATATCGTTTTCAGTGCTTTTCTTGCGTTTTCAGCTCTCCTGAGAGGAAGAAGAAGAAAATAAAAGCGACTTTCCCTTCGGCTCTGAAGGTTGTTTCTTGGTTGCAATAAAAAGGTCTTTCAGCTATTTTTTGGCCTTGAGTAGATGGGGCTCTGAAAAGGCAGCCAGGTAGCAGGGGATGTCTTGGTCAACAAAATAAGAGGCAGAGATTAGAGCCAGAAGACAGGATGAGTCATGCCTTGGAGATTTTAGGCCACCTCTATGTGAAGGTCATTCGTGTGCGGCTGAGGAAAAAAGGACACCACTGAGAGATTAATATTTGAGAGAATGTCCAACTGAATTAAGATAAGAGACTTGAAGAACTGACCTTGAGAAGGGCTAAGGAACGATGGAGGGGGTTGGTAAAGTCTGGAGATCGAAGGCAGAGTCACGACGTAAGCATCTTTATTAAAAGTCGATTGATGGAGAGCTTTGGTTTTATCAGATTTGTGACTCTAATTTGGTCTTGTTTATATAAAGTAACGTAAGCAACGGATGTTAACCATTGAAGCTCTCCAAATGCTGCTTACGTCAACCAAAACCGCGTAATCCCATCCTTAACCAATAACAATGATCCAAATGATTAAATATCGCAAGGTGTATGAGATCAAGTGATCAACTATACATATATGTAGACTGCATCTTCATATATATATATATATTTTAAAAATATTAGTTCGTAATATACATAAAAAGGTCAATACTTTAACTTTAATCTAATTAATATAATAGATAAGTCACACAATCAATTCATTTTTAGTTTAGACATTAAATACATCTGACATGAGCATTAGATGGCAATTTTTGTTTGTTATTTTTGTAAATAAGTCACAAACAAATAAAAAAGAGTTAGCAAAAAAAGAAGAAGAACATCTATACACAAAGGGAATTAAAAAAAAAGAGTTGCAACCGTGATAGATAAGTGGTAAATAACATACCTTTTACCTTCACATGTGAGATCACAAACCGGCTAGAAGATGGATTGTTAGGGTTTAGGAAAACCAAATTGAAAAAGAGAAACCCTATTGATAAAAAATTAAAAAATTAGATTATTTTACTTAATCGTCCGAAAGATTCAAACTATCATTCCAATATCAAAACTATTGTCCCATCAACCATGCACCTCAAATACTATAGTACTTGGAAATTTTGAATTCAAATAAAATTCCAAAAAAGAAGAAAAAATACAAAAGGAACCAAAAATTAAACCTAATAATACCTTTTTAATATTATTTTTATCTCTTTGTATGTAGATATCTTCTTAAACACATCAAGAACCACGATGATTTGTAGTTCCAAAATCCCACGGTAAACCCTAAAACAAATTTTAAACAAAATCAAGTCAGTAAGATAATATTGATCTATAATCGAATCAAAGGTTTTTGAAAACTAAATCAGAAAATCATTAGCACCTTAATAGAAAGAAAAAACAACAATAATAATCCCGTGATATAAACAAACAACCACTACATAGAGAACTAAAAATTAAAATAAGATGCAATCAAATCAAGGACCAAAATTATAATACAAATATAAATATAAATTTGAGAACATGATAATAGATTTGGGTTTTTTCTTGTTTTAGAGTTATGGAGAATGATTAGAGAATCAAGTATTTATAATAGTAAACCGCTTATGATTTTAGGGTTTTGAGTAAGGTTTTATTTACAAAAGCCCATTTACATATATTCAGATTATATTTTTCGATTATATTTAGAATCCAATGAAAATCGTCATAATTATCTTTACCTATTTTAACATGTAAAATAATAGAAATTTTCTTTAAACGGATATTCATAATATATTCTAATATTTATCTTCTATTTTTTAAAAGAGAGATATTGCATATAAATATATTAGATTCCCGTTTTTATTTTTAATTTTCGTTTTTTTTATTTAAAAAATTTAAAACTTAGCAAAAGGGTAAAATCGTCCAGTTTTGAATCTCATTAATGGCAAATTAGTAATCTAAGTCTGAGGATGAATGTGGTGCGTTTCAGCAACCTAAATAGAGAGAAAAAGCTTCTCCGAAATATTTTTAGGGGTATTTTCATTAAGAGCAAAAGATGTCAAAGTTTGTGAGATTGGCTGTGAGCCATCTCGACTTCTCCTTTAATATATTAGATCTCTGTCAAGAAAGCAAAAGAGTATTTATCTGTTTTGGCTAATTTTCGTGAATTGGATTTGAAAGAGCAGAATAGTCAAAACGATATCGAAAGAATACTCAGAGATGCAGAGTCAAAAGCGAGGGAGTCAAAGAAAAATCCAGACCCGAAACTGAGGTCGTGTTGTATGGGGTTGAGTGATGAGTTCAAAAGGAACTTTCTGAAAGTAAGCACTGCAAAGTTTATAAGTTTCGTCTGAGGCAATGTATGGCAAAGAGGGACGAGATGCTTTGGAGCAAGTTCTCACTTCTGCCAGGGAAAACAGAAAATGGACATTGATTCTAGATGTGTCGAACTTGTTCGAACAAGTTCTCTAGTCCTGAGGAATGTAAGAATCACATTGGACAAGAACTTGCTGCTGAATTTAAACCTTCTTCGACAAAGTATTCACTATGCCAATGCACAAGTTAATAGAGATGATATCTTATCTTGGTTAGCAGACTATTCTTCAGGAGATGAGAGTTTTAGATTTTTCCCAGACCTATCAGGACACATAATCTTGATATTTGGGTGGCTGTTCTGAGAGCTTTTCAATTCACGTGTAGGACTTTGGGAACCAAATATGAGAAGAAAATGAAAATGATATGTTATGATGCAGCTCTTATTGACGCCAAGAATTTATGTACACGCGAAGATGAAAGAAGAAGGAATATTCCGGAAGATCAGAGGAACATTTATGCATCTCTTCTATGCAATAAATGTGAAGAATATATAAGGAGAGACGCTGGAAATTCTCTCACTACAAAATTGTTCTTGTGTGCAGTACGAGAGATGTTCTCGAAGGAGCATTGCAGCCGACAGTTGATTGTGTCGATCTAGTAGATTGTCTGAATCATATACATGGGCATAAACGTATCAGTGATGCTGTAGTGTTGAAGTCCATTGAGCATCTGAAATCTGTGGTCACCAACAAGGTTTAGTTGTGGTCTAAATTTAACTTAAGGACATAAAATTAACTGAAGTTGTCAGTTGTCACCGTAATCTATCTATTGACTTGCAGGTTCCGCTACTGGATTCAAAGATTTTGTTAGTTGAAAACTCGAGGGTTAATTTGCTAAACAGCCTTGTCGAACTTTCTGCTTTTGAGTACCGCTCGTATATCCTTCAACCGCTGAAACGATTCTTGCAGGTTGGTTGGTAACTTTGGCTTCATACAAAGATCCCTTTGATTTTCGGGAAAAAGCTTAAAAATACCTATCTATTTTTTATTTGGAAGTTTAATACCTCGTCTTTTTTGGTTGGAAGAAAAATACTTCATTTAATTAAAACGTGTGATTTAATACTCAAACTAATAAATTTTGTTAGTTTCATACTTACGATTTTTTGACAAAAATAAAATTTCATTTTTACCCTTACTATATTAATTAATAATTAATTTTAAATGACTTGGTATTAATTTATGGACAATTCTTGGATTAACCCCCACTTAGTTAAGGAAACAAATTATTAATTAAAGAAACAAAATCTGTATATCATTCAATTTTAAATTTATTAATTCTAAACATTATATTATAGTTTTTAGTTATAATATGTAAATCTAAATTACTTTTTTATAAATTCAAAACGACATATAATTTTGTTTAATTATGTAATTTAAACCCTAATCATATTTTTATAAACCCAAATTGAAATACAATTTTGTTTAATTGTAAAATCTAAACCCTAACCACTCTTTTATAAACCCAAACCGACATATAATTTTTTTTAATATTAAAATCCAAACCCTAACCACTCTTTTATAAACCCAAACCGACATATAAATTTGTTTGATTGTAAAATCTAAACCCTAACCACTCTTTGTATACCCAAACCGACATATAATTTTGTTTATTTATAAAATCTAAGCCCTAACCACTATTTTGTAAACCCAAACTGACATATAATTTCGTTTAATTGTAAAATCTAAACTCTAATCACTCTTTTGTAAACCCAAGAATTTTTTTTAATTTATAGGTTTATTTGAATAAAAATTAAGTTTATTTAATATTTCTTTTTATTAATTTTAATTCAATTAAAATTATAAATTAATACCATGTCATTTAAAATTAATTATTAATTGATATCGTAAGGGTAAAAATGGAATTTTATTTTTTTCAAAAAACTGTAAGTATAAAACTAACAAAATTTATTAGTTTGAGTTAAATCACACGTTTTAATTAAATGAGGTATTTTTCTTCCAACCAAAAAAGATGAGGTATTAAACTTCTAAATAAAAAATAGATGAGGTATTTTTAAGCTTTTTTCCCTTTGATTTTCTGTTTGATAGTACCTTATATCTTAATGTATGCATCTTCTTCTAGGAAGAGTTTGATGGAATTGTAGATATGGATGTCAAAGCACTTCGAGAACCTTTATCCGAGAAAAAACAAGAGAAGGAGAAGAAGCCAGGGTCAAAGAAGAAAAAGCATAGAAGCAACAAGGTCGTTGATGGTCTAAATTCTCTATATGCTTCCATGAATATTTGGTTACTCAGTTGTACGAATACGAATGAATGGTCTTCATGGCATAACAGAGAAATTCAACGAGCATGTCTAGTCTTCTTGATCAGAATGTCGAACAGTAAGTACCTCTCTTCTAGAAGCTACGTATTATCATGAGCGTAGACTTAGGCTAATTCTTCTCATTTGTAATTATCTCTTCTAGTAATTATCTTATTTTAATTAGGATTTTCTAGGGTTTTTTGTTTTTTTTTTTTAATATAGTGTTGTTTAATTATTTTATGAGGAGAGTATTCTCAAACCATATGCTTCGGTGCTTCATCACACAAAACGTTTTCTGACCTATGCCTAGCGAATCGTATGTCAACCTTGAACCGGGAGTTACTTCACTAAACAGGGCAGAAGAAGATTCTATGGATACTCGTGAAAAAGGTCAATCTGAAATTTCATCTAATCAAGACGAAGCTACTAAAGGTGACCCTGGTTTCAAATTAAAAGACCTTCTCAATTGACGAATATTTTAAAACGGTTCTTAGATGTATTAAATTATGATTCTTATTTCCTTAACTGCCATCTTAAAGATATGCATGGAGAAGATTCACTGTCTAAAAATTTGGAGTCGGTACATGGCAAAGCTGCATCCAGATACAATTCAGCTCTTGACATGATACTGAAGGTATAGCAGTCAACAACAAAAATAAATCAAAACCTAAACTCTCTTTATTCAGCTCATTCTAATTTTTCTGGTATTATTTCTCTACTAACTTATCTTTGATTTTTTTTTTGCTACTGCAGTCCCTCTGTAACATTAAAGTTCTTAAAGAAGATTTGGTGCACAATCGTCAACCATTTTCTGACAACCAAGTGCCTTCTGCACTACGAAGTTTCTTTTCTGCTTTTGTCTCGGAGCAGATAAAAGAAGAGGAACTCTATAGTCACTTATTGTCCAACTTGCTTGCTTCCCTAGAAGAAGAATTTCATTCCCTGGTTGTGCAGATAAACATAAGCTTCTAAATGTTATTATTATTACTAGGATGTTGGCCCGTGCGTTACCGCACGGAAAAGTGAAAACTTGAAATGATTAACATTGTTAATTTCATATTTCGAGTAAAATTTTTTTGGTAATTTTTTAACTGTATAATATAAAAGTCATAAATAATGACTAAGATGAATTAACTAAATTAGTTAAATAAAATATTTGTTATATATATAAAAATGAAAAATCGGTTCAGTGACAATAAGAGAATAATGTTAAAGATATATAAATCTAGGTTTACTGAATTATACTCAGATAATCAATTTTGAAAGATATTCACATAGAATAAAAATTAAATCATTATTCTATCAAAATTTATAAAAATAATAAAGGTATAAAACAAAAAGGTGCGATTTTTGAAACATAGAGGTGTGAAAAAAATGTGAAAGAATTAATAGGTGCGATTTTTGAAAGATGGGGATACAACGAAGAGATGCAAAAATATGAAAATAAAGACATGTGAAACAAAAAGGTGTGAAACAAAAAGATACAAAAACTAACAAGTGCAAACATTGAAATCAAGGGGTACAACGAAGAAACATAATTGTTGGATCAAAACACTGAAACTTTATATAAATAAAGAGGTGTAAAACAAAAAGATATGAAAACTAACGGGTGCCTACATGAAAAGTTGGGGATGCGACGAAGAAACACAATTGTTGGATCGAGTTTTTGAAACTTTTGAGATCATTAACAAAGGGTGAGATCATTAATAATACTTAAATAACAAAAACTCTTTTCAAAATCCATAAAAATCTGTATATATATAAAAACAAAAAGATGTGAAAACAAAGAGGTGTGAAACAAAAGTGTGAAACAAAAAGGGTTGAAAAATAACAAGTGCAACCATTGAAAGCTAGGGGTACAACAAAGAAACACAATTGTTGGATCAAAACATTGCAACTTTATATAAACAAAGAAGTGTAAATCAAAAAGGTGTGAAAACTAACGGGTGCTAACATAGAAAGCTGAAGGTGCAACGAAGAAACACAATTGTTGGACCGAAACTTTGCAACTTTTGAGATCATTAACAAAGGGTGAGATCATTAATCATACTCAAAGAACAAAAACTATTTTCAAAGTCCACAAAAATATGTATATATATAAAAACAAAGAGTGTGAAAACAGAGATGTGTGAAACAAAAAGGTGCAAAAACTAACAAGTGCAACCATTGAAAGCTAGGGGTAAAACGAAGAAACACAATTGTTGGATCAAAACATTGCAACTTTATATAAACAAAGAGGTGTAAAACAAAAGGGTGTGAAAACTAACGGGTACCAACATGGAAAGCTGGGGGTGCAACGAAGAAACACAATTATTGGACCAAAACTTTGCAACTTTGAGATCATTAACAAAGGGTGAGATCATTAATAATACTCAAAGAACAAAAACTCTTTTCAAAATCCGTAAAAATCTGTATATATATAAAAACAAAGAGTGTGAAAACAAAGAGGTGTGAAACAAAAAGGTGTGAAACAAAAAGGTGTGAAAACTAACAAGTGCAACCATTGAAAGCTAGAGGTACGACGAAGAAACACAATTGTTGGATCAAAACATTGCAACTTTATATAAACAAAGAGGTGTAAAACAAAAGGGTGTGAAAACTAACGGGTGCCAACATGGAAAGCTGGGGGTGCAACGATGAAACACAATTGTTGGACCAAAACATTGCAACTTTTGAGATCATTAACAAAGGGTTTAATAGGTGCGATTTTTAAAAGATGGGGGTACGACGAAGAAACATGATTATTGGAAAAAAACTTGCAACTGTTGGGATCATAAATAATTTTAAACCGTTTGATGAGATAATAGAAACAATCTCATCCGTTAGATTAAAGTTGACCCCCAAAAGTGGGTTTGCTATTATATAGAGAAAACAAAGAGTGTGAAAACAAAAAGGTGTGAAACAAAAAGGTGCGAAAACTAACAAGTACAACCATTGAAAGCTAGGGGTACGACGAAGAAACACAATTGTTGGATCAAAACATTGCAACTTTATATAAACAAAGAGGTGTAAAACAAAAGGGTGTGAAAACTAACGGGTGCCAACATGGAAAGCTGGGGGTGCAACGATGAAACACAATTGTTGGACCAAAACATTACAACTTTTGAGATCATTAACAAAGGGTTTAATAGGTGCGATTTTTAAAAGATGGGGGTACGACGAAGAAACATGATTATTGGAAAAAAACTTGCAACTGTTGGGATCATAAATAATTTTAAACCGTTTGATGAGATAATAGAAACAATCTCATCCGTTAGATTAAAGTTGACCCCCAAAAGTGGGTTTGCTATTATATAGAGAAAACAAAGAGTGTGAAAACAAAAAGGTGTAAAACAAAAAGGTGTGAAACAAAAAGGTGCGAAAACTAACAAGTACAACCATTGAAAGCTAGGGGTACAACGAAGAAACACAATTGTTGGATCAAAACATTGCAACTTTATATAAACAAAGAGGTGTAAAACAAAAGGGTGTGAAAACTAACGGGTGCCAACATGGAAAGCTGGGGGTGCAACGATGAAACACAATTGTTGGACCAAAACATTGCAACTTTTGAGATCATTAACAAAGGGTTTAATAGGTGCGATTTTTAAAAGATGGGGGTACGACGAAGAAACATGATTATTGGAAAAAAACTTGCAACTGTTGGGATCATAAATAATTTTAAACCGTTTGATGAGATAATAGAAACAATCTCATCCGTTAGATTAAAGTTGACCCCCAAAAGTGGGTTTGCTATTATATAGAGAAAACAAAGAGTGTGAAAACAAAAAGGTGTGAAACAAAAAGGTGCGAAAACTAACAAGTACAACCATTGAAAGCTAGGGGTACAACGAAGAAACACAATTGTTGGATCAAAACATTGCAACTTTATATAAACAAAGAGGTGTAAAACAAAAGGGTGTGAAAACTAATGGGTGCCAACATGGAAAGTTGGGGGTGCAGCGAAGAAACACAACTTTTGGACCAAAACTTTGCAACTTTGAGATCATTAACAAAGGGTGAGATCATTAGTAATACTCAAAGAAGAAAAAATCTTTTCAAGGTCCATAAAATTCTGTATATATATAAAAACAAAGAGTGTGAAAACAAAGAGGTGTGAAACAAAAAGGTGCGAAAACTAACAAGTGCAACCATTAAAAGCTAGGGGTACAACGAAGAAACACAATTGTTATATCAAAACATTGCAACTTTATATAAACAAAGAGGTGTAAAACAAAAAGGTGTGAAAATTAACGGATGCCAACATGGAAAGCTGGGGGTGCAACGAAGAAACGCAATTGTTAGACCGAAACATTACAACTTTTGAGATCATTAACAAATGGTTTAATAGGTGCGATTTTTAAAAGATGGGGGTACGACGAAGAAACAAGATTATTGGAAAAAAAAATTAAGAGAGAGAGAGAGACAAAGCGGAGAGCTCTTATGGAGAACTTTAGCTCTGTAGTGGTGAGTAGTTTATTTCCGTATATCAACCATATATTAGGAATTGAATTCCCACTTATGTCTATGAATCGGTACCATCATGTTCTTCAATAAACGACAGCGAAAACGAAGTCGATGTGGTGAAACAAGTGATAATAATATCTCACCTTTTGATGTTCTCTTCTTTGAGTTAAACACTAATTTTATATATTTCTTGTTTTTTCTTTTTTTTTTTGGCAGATTCCAGATCACTCTAAAAGTGACTGTTATACATTACGTTTTTTAAAAGTTGTATATACAAATTAGAAAGTCATCAAAGACTAAATAAGTTACCTTTAGTAGATCTTTTCTTTCTAACTTGACTTGTCATTTGGTCTTGTTTACGCTTTCTAGAATTTGATTTTGTGTTGTCATAAGTATGTCTGGCTTTTTCTTCGGCACTCTCTATTTCCATGTTCATTTGTAATATTTCTATATATTATCAAAATATTTGAAACCCAGAAAGTATAAGAAATTATGATTCAACTAAATTTTTTAAAAACTGTATTTACAAAAAATATAAACTAACCTGGATCATGAACATCTAATGGACATCCTACAAAAAAAAAAATTAACATTTATACCATGTTTGTTAGAAAAAATAAATAGGTTTTTCCAGAAAGTCAAAAAACTTGCACATTGAGAATCAAAAACATTAGCCATGCAAAAAATATGGCACACATACTTAATAACATTAGCCATGCAAAAACATGAAAACCGGAAAGGCTAAAAATTTTGAAGAGACTAAAGTTAACAAAACTAAGATTAATGTATGAACTTAATAGTGTCGACTAACAGTAATAATAATCTAACAGAGAAACACTACAGGTCATTCGCAGAAAAAATTAAATTACCTTGAATTAGAGATTGATGCTTGAAAGTTAAAAAACACTTCAATAATACAATTCTTTAATACTCAGAAAACAATTTTTCAAAACTTGTTTATGTAGTCAAGAAAAGTTTATATATAATAAAAAAGAGGTGTAAGACATAGATGTGTGAAATGTAAAGGTATAAAAATTAATAGATGTGAAACATGGAGGTACAACAAAGAGGTGTAACATATAGAGGTGTGAAATTAAAAGGTGTAAAAATTAATGGATGTGATTTTTGAAACCAGGAGGTACAACAAAGAGATGCAAAGACTAAGAGGTGTGATTTAAAATGTGTAAAAATGAATGGATGTGATTTTTGAAACCAGGAGGTACAACAAAGAGATGCAAAGACTAAGAGGTGTGATTTAAAAAGTGTAAAAATGTATGTATGTGATTTTTGAAACCAGTAGGTACAACAAAGAGATGCAAAGACTAAGAGGTGTGATTTTTGAAAGAGGGAGGTGCGACGAAAAGACACGATTAATAATTTTAAACCGTTGGATTAAAACTGGAATCAATCTTATCCGTTGGATTAAAAGTTGACACAAAAAAGTGGGTTTGCTATTATATATAGATTATTATACATAGGCCTGAATGTTGTCTTAAATGTCATTCGTTTTTTTCTTTAACTCATTTCAGTCAAGTGATGGTGCTGAGGTACTCGTCGCAATCCTCGAGTTTTGTCATTGGTGGAAAATTCCAGAAGGAGAAAGCTTGGTAACTCGCCTTTTTACGTTGGAGGTATATGAAAGAATGAGTTGTAAAAAATGCAGAAGGAAGCCAAATCATCCAGAGCAAAGTTCTTATGGAATCGTTATGCCTGCTGATTCTATCAGAGACTTAAAGGTATGTTTCATTTTTTCCATATTTTTCTTTTCTACAGAAAACTGGCACTTAAAAATTTCTGCTCTGTGATTATGCTCTGTGGTTTTTATATATGCAGAGTGCTCTTGGGAATATAAAGTTTGAAGACATCCTTAAAATGATCCGCATGGAAGATAAAATGATATGTGATGTTAGAACAGGAGGCTGTGGAGAGACAAACTTTGTCCACCACATTATCAGTAGATGCCCACCTATCTTCACAATTGGTAAGTTTTGACCACGATTGTGTTCTTATCTACTCGTTTCATTTATTGTGGAATGATCAAACAGTTTGCTGTTTTTATGGGTTTGCAATATTAGGGCTGGAATGGGAGAAGAATGAAACTGAAAAAGAAATATCTGAAACAACAAAGTCTTTGGAGTGGGAGATAGATATCAGCAGGCTATATGAAGGCTTAGAACCAAACACTAAGTACCGGCTTGTGTCAATGGTAAAATCTGAAACAGGGTCACATCTGTTTGCGCTATTGTTCTTTTGTATACCTTGTCTGTTACAGTCTTAGAATATGGAATGCAGATTGGTTGTGGTGAAGAAGAAAAATACATTTGCATGGCTTATAAAAAGAACCGGTGCGTCAGTCTCACACATGAAGCTAAAATAGAAGAGGTAAGATGAAACAGTAGCCTTTGTCTTTCTTGAGCCGGGTTGTGAACTTTGTTGGGTTAAGGCATTATTGATATGTGTGGTATAGGTTGTTGGTAACTGGGAGAGTGTTGCCAGAGATTCGTCCAGAGATTCTGTTTTATGAAGCTGTTCAATGGCGTAACAAGTGAATAGAACTGTATGGGAGAACTCAAGTTTGCTACTTACACTACACCAACTTTTGGGGTTTAACCTAACAATGTTTGCGAATATTATTTACTTTCTTTAGATTGATGGGTTGATTTCTCCAGGTTCGAACCATGGTTTTTATAAAATGACCCCTATGATCTTATCGTACAACAAAATGAGGCATATATACCAAAGGTGTGGTCACCTTGAGTGTCCATTATTATCCTAAATAACTCTTTTAAGCAGTATGAGAAATATTTTTAAAGACTTTATTAATAATAAATTTTAATATAGAAAATTGATAAATCATCTTAATCTAAAATTAAAGGAAATAAATTCTAATTATTTCAAAGCTAATTTTGATATTGATTTATTAAAATATTATCTTTAAATTCAAACCATCAGACAAAATTGTCATATGTCAACAAAAATGTCATATCCCATATATGAAAAATAAAGAAAATATGTATTTTTAAAACTAGAAAAAATAGGGGGCTTTTTAAAATAAAATATTGTGAATATTGTAAATCCTACTATATTAATTGGGAAGTACAAATATGAAACTAACCTTAAAATGTGTAAAACATTATATTCAATTGCCATTAGAAAATGGGGCATTCACAAAAATGCCATTTTTTCTATGACCCTTTTTAAAAATACCCCTTCATGTTGACCATTTTTAAAACTACCCATTTTTATGTACAAAATGACCAAATTACCCTTTTATGAGTGACAACAATAATGTATAGTCATCAAAATCGAAAATATTTTTCCGCCAAAAATAAAAAAAAATTTTCTGCCAAAAATTATTTTTTCCCGCAAATATCGAAATTTTTTTCCCGCCAAAAAAAAATTTCCCGCCAAAATCGAAAAATTTTCCCACCAATTTTTTTGAAATTTATAGCTTTTAAAAACATTGTAAACGCTTTTAAAAACATTTTTAAAGCGTTTACAAAGTTTTCAAAAACCTTTTAAAGACCTTGTAAACGCTTTTAAAAACCTTGTAAATGCTTTTAAAAAGCTTTTAAAAGTTTTTAAAAGCATTTACAATGTGTTTAAAAACCTTTTAAAACCCTTTTAAAACCCTTTTAAACACCTTGTAGAAACGTTTACAAGGTTTTTAAAAACATTGTAAAATTGTTTACAAAGTGTTTAAAAATCTTTTTAAAAACCATATGAAAACCTTTTAAAAACCATTTAAAAACTTTTTAAAAATCTTATTAAAACCTTGTAAAAGTGTTTACAAAGTGTTTAAAAAACCTTTTAAAACTCTTTAAAAAATCTTTTAAAAGCCTTTACAAGGTGTTTATAAGGTTTTTATAAGGTAGAAACCTTATAAAACATTTTAAAAACCTTGTAAATTTTTTTCGGCGGGAAAAATTTTGGCGGGAAAATCTTTTTGTCGAAATTTTTTATCAAAATTTTTCTGACAAAATTTTTTTTGGCGGGAAAATATGTCGGATATTTTTTTGGCGGGAAAATTTTGTTTTTCTTTTTATTGATTAAAATATTTTTTCATCTAAGGGTAAAATGGTCATTAAAAATTAAAGGAGGGCAGAAAAAAAATGGCAAAAAAGGGTATTTTTGAAAAAGAGTATATCAAAAAAGGTATTATTAACAAATTCTCTTTAATTTAACTATTTGGTTATAGACTTATATATCAAACAATCAAAACCGTTGATCTGTAAATATTTCTTTTACCTTTAAAAATATTAAAAAGTATACTTTGAAAATAATTTTCTACTGTAAATTATATTTTAATTTATATAACCGATAATATGATCTTAAATGCTACCCAAGTTCTTGGACATACTGTTTTGCAATTTAGTAGGCACAAGAAAGTTTTAGTTTTTCGAAAGAGAAATTTTTCCCTACCATTATTAGATTTGAATTTGTGTTTCTCTGTAACACCCGCAAACCAAAACTGTGCGTTTTGGGGGAGGGAGTCGATCGACACCA
Source organism: Camelina sativa (assembly GCF_000633955.1). Taxonomy (NCBI): domain Eukaryota; kingdom Viridiplantae; phylum Streptophyta; class Magnoliopsida; order Brassicales; family Brassicaceae; genus Camelina; species Camelina sativa. Next base: position 10,507,952 of record NC_025704.1, read on the forward strand.
ATGTTATCTGGTTCGATCAGATTGATTTAATCGTCTATTTTTGTCGGTTTGGTTTAGGGAAAACCACAGAACCGGACTATTAAGTGAGAAAAACAACCTAGGTCGTGTTTTGCTATTTGTCTCGCCGTTTTTAGAGAAAACAAAGAGAGAAAATTGTTTTTGAGGTTCTAGAGAGAGATTGTGAGATTTCAAGGCTTTGTGGGTGAGATCTTGCTGTGGGAGTGAGGATTTAAGGCTAGGAACGTGTGGGGAGCTTGCTGGGAGTGTGAATTCGTTCATTGTTGGTCAAAATCTTCCTGCAGAGAGGTGAGTGCATGACCATGGCTGATCTAAGCCTGTGATTCCTTGTTCTTGCTTGTTTGTTGTTATGTTTGTGTGTTTTTCTTGCTGAGATTGGTTGCTACAGGTTCCTACGGAGGTATATGGCTTGGGTTTTGAGTATTGGACGATTTGGTGGAGTTTGGGAGCAAGATTCGACTCTTGGCTTCGAGCGGATCGCGGTTGCAGAGGGAGTGTTGATCGACACCAATTGGTGTCGGTCGACACTAGTGAAGTGGTATCGATCGAAACTGTGGGGTAGTGTCGGTCGACACCAAGAGCCAGTGTCGATCGACACCTCCCTTCCAGCGAGTTGATGTTTGTTTTCCTGGTTTGTATGCTTTGTTTGTTGATTGTTTGGAACATTGGAATTACTGTTGCTTATGTGTATAGCCCAGTAGATAGGAGGATTGCCTCACTGAGTGTTTTTAAAATACTCATGCATCTCAATTTGTGTTTGTGGTACAGGTAAAGGCAAAGTGTGATCGTGGAATCAAGGCAATGAAGAGGAGGATGTTCTAGGGACTCGATTGGTTATTGTCTGGCATTGCTAGGTTACTAAAGTTGGGTCATTTATTATTATTTATTAATTATTTATTTATTAAAATAAAAAACGGGCCAGGTCGTTTCAGTTTGGTATCAGAGCCCTTACGGTTCTAGGTTTGGGTTCACTAGGTTTCTGTTGTGATGTTTAGGATTGCATGTCTTGATTGATTATGTGAGTTAGTTAATTGTGTGTGGCATGAAGTCCTAAAACATCCTCTTAGAGCCTACTGTGTGATTCCACAGTAAGTTTATGTTTCTGTGTTATAATAGAAATTTGTTTGCTTAGTCTTCTATTCATGGTAGTGCAGATGGCTAGAGATGGTGCTGTTGATGGTCGTGGACGCGGACGTGCTCGTGGACACGGACGTGGTCGTGGTAGGGGTAGAGGCCCAGCAGTGAGTGAGACTGCGGACCAGAGTGTGACAGCTGAGGGTGTTGGCGAGTCGCAGGGTGTCCAGGAGGATTCCATTAGTGTGGCCGGAGGGGGCGGTGTTGATGCTCCAGTGGCCGGTGATGCTAGGGTTCCGGGTGTGGGAGTCCCAGCGGGTGGAGTCCCTGGTGCTGACTTTACGGATTTTCTAGCACAGTTGTTGGAGCGGTTGCCACCAGTGGTACCGGCTCAGGCTCAGGTAGTGCCACCAGTGGTGGCGGAGGAGCGGCAGCCAGTGGCTGCAAATGCAGGAGCACATGGACGTTATTTGTCCATGCTCAAGGAGATGAAGGGCATCGAGACTGCGAAGTTTTCTGGTGGTACAGACCCTACTACTGCAGATGCGTGAAGGACGAGTGTGGAACGTAACTTCCATACTCTGAGATGTCCTAAGGAGTTCTGGGTGGACATGGGGGTCCACCATTTGATTGGTGATGCTGAGGTGTGGTGGAGATCAGTGGCTGCTAGGAGAGTGCAGAGGGAGATGTCTCGGGCTGACTTCGTCTTGGAGTTCAACCGCAAGTATTTTCCTAGAGAGGCATTGGACCGGTTGGAGGTGCAGTTTCTGCAGTTATCTTAGGGGATGTGGTCAGTGCGGGAGCTGGACTTGGAGGTCAATCGACTTCTATGTTATGGGGGTCGGCCTGTGGAGTCTAAGAAGGCTCAGATCAGAAGGTTTTTGAAGGCCCTACGTAACGATTTGAGGGTTCACTGTAGAGGGCGGTGCTATGCTACGCGTGTAGAGCTTGTTGAGACTACAATAGAGATCAAGGAGGATATCCGGGCACAGTCAGTGGCGGTTTGTCCAGCAGTTCAGCCTAGTAAGGCTCAACATCATGGAGGTTCTAGCAGGGGCGGCAAGCCTGCACAGGGAACCAAGAGGAGGTGGGAGGCTACACAGACGCGAGTGGTGCGAGTTGCTTCAAGTCTGGGAGCAAGGATCACAAGATTGCTAGCTGTCTCAAGAGGAGTGCTCCAACGGCAGCGGCTCATGTATGCTATCATTGCAGGGAGCCAGGGCACATCAGGCCCTTGTGTCCCAAGTTGCAGCCGGTGGCAGTGGCAGCGTTGCAGCAGGTGCAGCCTGGAGGGCAGCAGATGGCACAGATTGAGCAGGCACCACAGGTTTACACAACTGCAGAGACTGGTGGAACCAGTGCCGGGGCGATCATATGTATAATTTCTGGTACTTAAACTTTGTGAATTTCAGTAGGTTCAGATTTTATGTTTTTCATGTGATAAAGTGTTAGGTTCTCAATACATGAGGTTTATGTAGGGACCTTGTTGGTGGACGGGTTTAAGTCCCACGTTATGTTTGATTATGGAGCTTCTCATAGCTTCATTGCTCTCGAGTGTGCAGAGAGTGCGGGAATCAGACGGGATCCCGGGGAGCGTACAGGAGTTGTCAGAGTTGTGGGAGGCAAGTTCCTGAGAGTTATTGGATGAGCTAGAGGAGTTGATATTCAGATCGCATGGGAGTCGTGGCCAGCGAATTTGCTTATCAGTCCATTGGAGTTGTATGAGGTTATTCTCGGGATGGATTGGTTGCATCGGCATATGGTGCATTTGGATTGCCATCAGGGTAGAGTGGAGTTTGAGCGTCCAGGAGGGAAGTTGGTGTTTCAGGGTATTAGACCGACTTCGGGGAGTCTCGTGATCTCGGCCATTCAGGCTGGGAAGATGATCGAGAAGGACCGCGAGGCTTATTTGGTTACTATATAAATGCCAGAGTCAGTAGGGAAGTCTACAGTTAGCGGTATTCAGGTTGTTTAGGAATTTGAGGATGTGTTTGAGTCATTGCAGGGATTACCACCATCTCGGTCTGATCCTTTCACTATTGAACTGGAACCGGGGACGACGCCGTTATCCAAGGCTCCCGCAGAGATGGCAGAGCTGAAGAAGCAGCTAGAGGATTTGTTGAGTAAGGGATTCATCCGCCCTAGTGTGTCACCATGGGGAGCACCAGTGTTAATTGTGAAGAAGAAGGATGGGACTTTCCGGTTATGTATTGATTACCGGGGTTTGAACCGGGTCACTATGAAGAACAAGTACCCTCTTCCGAGAATCGATGAGTTGTTGGATCAGTTGAGGGGTGCAACTTGGTTCTCCAAGGTAGATCTGGCGTCGGGTTATCATCAGATACCGATAGCTGAGGCAGATGTGAGGATGACGGATTTCAGGACGAGGTATGGGCGTTATGAGTTTGTGGTGATGCATTTCGGGTTGACTAACACACCAGCAGCGTTTATGAGGTTGATGAACAGCGTGTTTCAGGAGTTTCTGGAAGTGTTTGTCATCATCTTCATCGACGATATCCTGGTATTTTCTAAGAGTCCTGGAGAGCATGCAGTGCATTTGAGGGCAGTTCTGGAGAAGCTGCGGGAGCAGAAGCTGTATGCTAAGTTGAGCAAGTGCAGTTTTTGGCAGCGTGAGATGGATTTTCTGAGTCATATCGTTTCTGCAGAGAGAGTTTCTGTAGATCCGAAGAAGATTCAGGCTATCAGGGATTGGCCTAGACCGCAGAATGCCACAAAGATCACGAGTTTCCTTGGTCTGGCAGGTTACTACAAGAGGTTTGTGTGGGGGTTTGCGGGCAGAGAACGTCCGTTGACTAAGTTGACGGGGAAGGACGTTTCTTTTGTTTAGTCACATGAGTGTGAGGAGGCTTTGAAAGTCTTAAGGAGATGTTGACTACTACGCCAGTGTTGGCTTTGCCTGAGCAGGGAGAACCCTATGTGGTTTATATTGACACATCCAGAGTTGGTTTGGGGTGTGTGTTGATGCAACAAGGGAAGGTGATTGCCTACGCTTTGCGGCAGTTGTAGAAGCATGAGGACAACTATCCTACTCATGATTTGGACATGGGTGCTGTAGTCCTTGCCCTGAAGATTTGGAGATCTTATCTTTATGGTGCAAAGGTACAGGTGTTTACAGATCATAAGAGTCTGAAGTATATATTCACTCAGCCTGAGCTAACTTTGAGATAAAGGCGGTGGATGGAACTTGTGGCAGACTATGATTTGGAGATAGCCTATCGTCCTGGTAAGGCTAACTTGGTTGCAGATGCTCTGAGTCTGAAGAGGGTAGCTTCGGCTCAGAAGTAGGAGATGGAGTCTCTGGTAGGAGAGATCAGTGCATTGAGTTTGTGTGCTGTGTCTCAGGAACCGTTGGGTTTGGAGACGGTTGATAGAGCAGATCTTCTGAGTAGGGTGCGGTTGGCTTAGGACAAGGATTTGGGGCTGGTGAATGCCTCAAAGGATGTGGACTCAGAGTATCAGGTCTCAGATAATGGTACTATCTTGGTGCACGATCGGGTTTGTTTGCCCAAGTATGAGGAGTTGAGGCAGGAGATCCTGAGAGAGGCTCATGCGAGCAAGTTTTCTATTCATGCAGGAGCGACTAAGATGTACCGTGATCTCACGAGGTACTATCACTGGGTCGGGATGGAGAAGGATGTATCTAGTTGGGTCGCAATGTGCGATGTGTGTCAGCTAGTGAAGGCTGAGCATCAGGTTCCTGGCGGATTACTGAAGAGTCTACCCATTCCTGAGTGGAAGTGGGATATGATTACGATGGACTTTGTGGTAGGATTTCCAGTATCTCGGACTTTTGATGGTATTTGGGTCATTGTGGACCAGTTGACTAAGTCAGCACATTTTCTGGCCATAAAGAAGACTGATGGAGCAGTGGATTTGGCTAAGAAGTATGTGAAGGAGATCGTCAAGTTGCATGGGGTGCCAACAAGTATTGTGTCTGATAGGGATTCTAATTTCACTTCAGTGTTCTGGAAGGCATTTCAGGCAGAGATAAGGTGCATATGAGTACAGCTTATCATCCCCAGACTGATGGACAGTCAAAGAGGACGATCCAAACGCTGGAGGATGTGCTGAGGATGTGTGTGTTGGATTGGGGTGGGCATTGGGCAGATCAACTGAACCTGGTAGAGTTTTCTTATGAAAACAGTTATTAGGCGAGGATTATGATTACTCTTTATGAGGCTTTGTATGGGAGGCCATGTCGTACACCATTATGCTGGACTCAGGTGGGGGAGAGGAGCATGTTTGGGGCGGATTTTGTTCAGGAGACCTCAGAGAAGATTTGAGTTCTCAAGCTGAACATGAAGGAAGCTCAAGATCGGCAGAGGAGTTATGCTGATAAGAGGAGGAGATATCTTGAGTTTCAAGTAGGAGACAGAGTGTACCTCAAAATGGCCATGTTGCAGGGTCCGAACAGGTCATTGACCGAGACTAAGTTGAGTCCAAGGTATATGGGGCCGTTAAGAGTGATTGAGCGGGTGGGACCGGTGGCATATAGGCTGGAGTTGCCTGAGGTTATGTGTGCGTTCCATAAAGTTTTCCATGTGTCAATGCTGCGGAAATGTCTCCGTGAGGGTGAGCGGGTGTTGGCTAAAATTCCTGAAGATCTTCAGCCTAACATGACTTTGGAGGCGAGACCAGTGAGGGTTCTCGGGAGGAGGATCAAGGAACTTCAGTAGAAGAAGATTCCTTTGATGAGAGTCCTTTGGGACTGTGATGGTATTGAGGAGTAGAATTGGGAGTCTGAGGCGAAAATGAAGGCAAGGTTTAAGAAGTGGTATGAGAAGCAAGCCGCGACTTGAGCTTGTCTAGCATGGTCCCAGTTGTAAATCGTGGCTGTAGCGAGAATGGAGTATTCCAGCCTATCTCTCTTGTTTACTTGGTCGCTTGGGGTGGTTGGTTGTGCGACTTAGTAACAAGATGAGGTGGTGCTCGGGGTACAAAGTTTCCGTGAGGCGGGGTTTTTGGGAGAAAGTTTCTGGAAATAGAAGTTTTCAAAAGTGGAAAGTTTCCGAAAGGGGAAAGTGCTAAAATGAAAAGTTTTATGTGAGTTAGAATTTGTCCATTCTAGTGGTGGAGAGCCTTAGAGGGGCTTGTGTAGCCTTAGTGGCAGACTTTTGAGTCATTGTGCCGTGAGTGGCGGTCTTTTGAGACCTTGTGTGGCCTTTGTTGTGAGCTGTTTAGCCAGTTGTGTGGCCTTTGTGGCGGGCTGTTTAGCCAGTTGTGTGGCCTTCATGGCGGGCTGTTTAGCCAGATGTGTGGCCTTCGTGGTGGGCTGTTTAGCCAGATGTGTGGCCTTTGTGGCGGGCTGTTTAGCCAGATGTGTGGCCTTTGTGGCGGGTTGTTTAGCCAGTGTGGTCTTTGCGACGGTCCTTCGGGACAAGTGGTCTTTGTGACGGTCCTTCGGGACGAGTAGCCTTGGTGGCAGTCCTGTTTAGGACATTTGTTTGGCCTTGGTGGCGGTCCTGTTTAGGACATTTGTTTGGCCTTGGTGGCGGT